>NC_056444.1:64950232-65252732 GCF_018296145.1 Oncorhynchus tshawytscha | reverse complement strand
GATTGTGTTACAGTGTAACACAGCCACAATACTTTATCACAACAAAGAAAACTCTTGGCTCACCACACCATGCCATTATTACATTATCATACAACAATATAAACATGTTTTCACTTCAAAGATTTTCAAAATCCCAAACCAGCTCACTGTAGTATTGTTTTCCTCAAAACCAAATTTGATTGGTTCCGCAAAATATATTTTCTCTCTCTCTCTCTCTCTCAATGCGCTTGTGAATGCTTTCAGTAGGACTCATGGCTCTTGACTTGCACCTAACCCCGATTCTCAGACTCAGGCACTGAGCCCTGCTCATCAGCAAGCAAACCAGCCAAAGATGGGACATGCACACCACTGCTAAGGGAAGTGAACGGTTGCGACAGAGCCTGCGTGCGAACCCAGTGTCTCTGGTGGCACAACAGTACAGTGCCCTTAACCACTGCGCCACCCGGGAGGCTGTCACTTGATTCTTGACTAATCTTTGTATTTACACTCAAAACAGTAGAGGAACAGACTGATACAAAGAAAGACACTAAGAGACAGATGGACAAAAATATCAAATACAGTACAAACATTCATGCATACAAATGTTTTCATTTCAAACAGCCCTTTCATCAGGAAGTTAGTGCTCTCTGCAGCCAAAATGTAAACAGAGATCAGCTGGAATTGTGTCACTCCATGCATAATTAAAGACCACCTTGGTGTCGTCCTGTCACACCTGATCGCCCTCCTACACAAACACACACGCACTATGCAGTGTTCACACACACAAAATGACTTATTAATGCGATAACGCCACCCGTAGCTGAACATAAATTGCCAGTGACATATGCATTTAATCCCCAGGAGATGTGAGTGGTGAGGGGTGAGAAAACACATGGCTACCAGTGAGATGGCAGTCAATGCTATGGAGCTCACTGCCTCCTTGACCTTTTGGGGGGTGACAGGGCTAAGGGTAAGAGGTGACAGACAAGTATAATGTTGACCTCAGGGGCTGGGTGTCATAATGTATACATTCTAGTACAATTACATGTACTGTAATATGTAGGTCTCTCTATGGTATAATTACATGTACTGTAATATGTAGGTCCCTCTATGGTATAATTACATGTACTGTAATATGTAGGTCTCTCAATGGTATAATTACATGTACTGTAATATGTAGGTCCCTCAATGGTATAATTACATGTACTGTAATATGTAGGTCACTCTATGGTACAATTACATGTACTGTAATATGTAGGTCACTCAATGTACAATTACATGTACTGTAATATGTAGGTCTCTCTATGGTATAATTACATGTACTGTAATATGTAGGTCACTCTATGGTACAATTACATGTACTGTAATATGTAGGTCTCTCTATGTACAATTACATGTACTGTAATATGTAGGTCTCTCTATGGTATAATTACATGTACTGTAATATGTAGATCACTCTATGGTACAATTACATGTACTGTAATATGTAGGTCTCTCTATGGTACACTGTATGTAGGGCAGGGTGACTCATCAACCACTCACATAAAAAATAAATTAATAGTCATATTCACTGTATGATAAATTAATGTATGATTTGAGTTTCTGCTTGCTAATGTCACCTAGTAGAGATAAACAGGAAGAGGCAGGACCATCATAACAAATAAACAATTAGAAAAAGGCTGCTTTAACTTCCCTTTTCCCCCTCCCTGGTGATTCAATTAATTAATGTGAATCATCTGACACTAGGTTAGTCTTAAATTAGTCCTAGTATCCTGCCAGTGAGGCTTGTCTTGCCAGACCTCTACATCGATGGATGCTCCTTCTGCAGTGGGACCATTAAAAGTGAGGCGATCATCATCGATTTCTCTTTGGTAATTATCATTTATCACGTTTTAGACATTGGAGGGTTTAATGCAGCATCACAAATGGCTTTCTGATTAATCTGAGCTGCTGGTGCTCTCCTCTCCTCTCCTCTCCTCTCCTCTCCTCTCCTCTCCTCTCCTCTCCTCTCCTCTCCTCTCCTCTCCTCTCCTCTCCTCTCCCTCTCCTCTCCTCTCCTCTCCTCTCCTCTCCTCTCCTCTCCTCTCCATCTGTACTATAGCACTGCGGCTCTCCTCCTCCCTCTCCTCTCCTCTCCTCTCCTCTCCTCTCCTCTCCTCTCCTCTCCTCTCCTCTCCTCTCCTCTCCCTCCTCTCCTCCCCTCCTCCCTCCCCTCCCCTCCTCTCCTCTCCCCTCCCCTCCCTCTATAGCACCGGCTCTCCTCTCCTCTCTCCTCTCCTCTCCTCTCCTCTCCTCTCCTCCTCTCCTCCTCTCCTCCCTCTCCTCTCCTCTCCCTCCCTCCTCTCCCTCCTCTCCCTCCTCTCCTCTCCTCTCCTCTCCTCTCCTCTCCTCTCCTCCTCCATCTGTACTATAGCACTGCGGCTCTCCTCTCCTCTCCTCTCCTCTCCTCTCCTCTCCTCTCCTCTCCTCTCCTCTCCTCTCCTCTCCTCTCCTCTCCTCTCCTCTCCTCTCCTCTCCTCCTCTCCTCTCCATCTGTACTATAGCACTGCGGCTCCCCTCTTCCATGACTTTCTCTCTTCCTTTCCTTTACCCCCTGCCTCAAATTAATTAAACATTTCCAGAAATACTTTGAGTTGCTAGAGTCGAGCCATTGACCCAGAGCCATAGCACCAGGCTCTAAGCAGCACAAAGAGAGATCCCAGCTGTCTATTGAGCAGCACCAGAGGGCAGGACCTAGGACAGCGCTCTGAACACAAGGCTGATCAATATTTATCTGCCTTACTGACGATCAAATCCAGAAGAATCTGCAATGCAATCCAAATGGCAGCATAGCAGAAGGGCTTTTGGGGTTTAGCATTAGAGGGCAGAGATCCACAAACCTCTATGGGGCCTGCCCTCATCTTATGGCCTGGAATAAATGTGCCGTTCATCTTTTGCTGTGATATCTATTTAATCTGTTTCTGTGGGTCAGAGGTCATGATCTCCCTGTTAGCACTTCATCACACTAAACACAGTACCTTTTTTACTGACGGAAATAAAAGCAAATACGGTACTTAAGCTGTCTGGGCTAAAGCTCACCCAAACACCTAATCTAACATATGGTACATCATTACCTTTTATGCCCTTAGCTCTTTAGATGTGAATCTTTATGACGACATGTATTAAAAAATCAGTGCTAATAGAATCAGTATGATTAAAATCAGCATTAACAAGGGTAGTTTGTCTGTGTAGCAACGAGGGAAGTACATTGTGTCCACTCAGAGTCCATTATCTATTTAAAATAGATTCACTAACAAACAATAATGAGTATATTGATTTGGCTAATGAACTAATGGGCTCCTTACACCACACAGAAAAGACCTTCAATAATGAGGTCTTCTCTGCTGATGATACTACACCATCTAATAAACAACAAGCTTTCCTTGTGATGAGCTTTGTGCTCCGAATTGCAATATTTGCTGTAAGAACAGTTAGGGCTCTGTGACAAATCCTCAAGCAGCTCTCGAAATGATTGTTGAACAAATAAAAGGACTGGTATTGGCACTTCTGCTGCTGTTTTTATATATCTCCATAACTGTTAATTATCTCCATAACTGTTATATACCTCCATAACTGTTATATATCTCAATAACTGTTATATACCTCCATAAATGTTATATACCTCCATAACTGGTATATATCTCCATAACTGTTATATACCTCCATAACTGTTATATACCTCCATAACTGTTATATACCTCCATAACTGTTATATATCTCCATAACTGTTATATACCTCCATAACTGTTATATACCTCCATAACTGTTATATACCTCCATAACTGTTATATACCTCCATAACTGTTATATACCTCCATAACTGTTATATACATCCATAACTGTTATATACCTCCATAACTGTTATATACCTCCATAACTGTTATATACCTCCATAACTGTTATATACATACATAACTGTTATATACCTCCATAACTGTTATATACCTCCATAACTGTTATATACCTCCATAACTGTTATATACCTCCATAACTGTTATATACCTCCATAACTGTTATATACCTCCATAACTGTTATATACCTCCATAACTGTTATATATCTCCATAACTGTTATATATCTCCATAACTGTTATATACCTCCATAACTGGTATATATCTCCATAACTGGTATATATCTCCATAACTGTTATATACCTCCATAACTGTTATATACCCCCATAACTGTTATATACATACATAATGGTATATATCTCCATAACTGTTATATACCTCCATAACTGTTATATACCTCCATAACTGTTATATACATACATAACTGGTATATATCTCCATAACTGTTATATACATACATAACTGGTATATATCTCCATAACTGTTATATACATACATAACTGGTATATATCTCCATAACTGTTATATACATACATAACTGTTATATACATCCATAACTGTTATATACCTCCATAACTGTTATATACCTCCATAACTGTTATATACCTCCATAACTGTTATATACCTCCATAACTGTTATATACATACATAACTGTTATATACATACATAACTGTTATATACCTCCATAACTGTTATATACCTCCATAACTGTTATATACATACATAACTGTTATATACCTCCATAACTGGTATATATCTCCATAACTGTTATATATCTCCATAACTGTTATATACCTCCATAACTGTTATATACCTCCATAACTGTTATATACATACATAACTGGTATATACCTCCATAACTGTTATATACCTCCATAACTGTTATATACCTCCATAACTGTTATATACATACATAACTGGTATATATCTCCATAACTGTTATATACATACATAACTGTTATATACCTCCATAACTGTTATATACCTCCATAACTGTTATATGTTATATATATCTCCATAACTGTTATATATCTCCATACTGGTATCTCCATAACTGTTATATACATACATAACTGTTATATACATACATAACTGTTATATACATACATAACTGTTATATATCTCCATAACTGTTATATATCTCCATAACTGTTATATACATACATAACTGTTATATACTCCATAACTGTTATATACATCCATAACTATATATATATATCCATAACTGGTATATATCTCCATAACTGGTCCATATATACATATCTCCATAACTGGTATATATCTCCATAACTGGTATATAACTGTTATATACATACATAACTGTTATATACATACATAACTGTTATATACATATATCTCCATAACTGGTATATATCTCCATAACTGTTATATACATACATAACTGTTATATACATACATAACTGTTATATACATAACTGTTATATACCCATAACTGTTATATACATACATAACTGGTATATATCTCCATAACTGTTATATACCCCCATAACTGTTATATCATACATAACTGTTATATACATACATAACTGTATATATACATACATAACTGTTATATACATACATAACTGTATATATACATAACTGTTATATACCTCCATAACTGTTATATACCTCCATAACTGTTATATACCTCCATAACTGTTATATACCTCCATAACTGTTATATACCTCCATAACTGGTATATATCTCCATAACTGTTATATACATACATAACTGTTATATACATACATAACTGTTATATACCTCCATAACTGTTATATACCTCCATAACTGTTATATACATACATAACTGTTATATACATACATAACTGTTATATACATACATAACTGTTATATACATACATAACTGTTATATACATACATAACTGTTATATACATACATAACTGTTATATACCTCCATAACTGTTATATACAGAGTGACAGAGATCAGAGAAGTACAGGCATGGCTGTCTATTGTTGTTTTCACTGTAAGATATACACTGTATACAGGATATACACTGTAAGATATACACTGTATACAGGATCTACACTGTAAGATATACACTGTATACAGGATATACACTGTAAGATATACACTGTATACAGGATCTACACTGTAAGATATACACTGTAAGATATACACTGTAAGATATACACTGTATACAGGATATACACTGTAAGATATACACTGTATACAGGATATACACTGTAAGATATACACTGTAAGATATACACTGTATACAGGATATACACTGTAAGATATACACTGTAAGATATACACTGTATACAGGATATACACTGTAAGATATACACTGTAAGATATACAGTATCATAAATTGATCATATGACCCTGTTCAGTTGAATGGTGTTTCAACCAACAGACAGAGTAAAAAAAAGAGCTTGTTTGTCTCCATGAACTTCCTGTCATTAACACTTCATAAATAGCTCCACAAAGGTCCTCATCGACCCGCCTGACTTTAATGCCAAAAAATCTCACTCAGGGGGAACGATTACCTTCAAAACAACAGAGAGAGGAGAGAGAGAGTGTGCGTGAGAGAAATTGAATGAAGACAGAAAATGAAAACATGTCCTGTATAATATGAGATTTAAAAATAATAAAAGCAGGGACATGACACATGAGGTTGTGGCATAGTCAAATCTGTTTCCAATACAAGCTTTAAATAACTACAAATAATTTATAAAAGGAGAGATGCATTTTAAAGATACTTTTGGCAGTTGGGTATTCTCATTCATATTTACTGCACATCAAACACATCACAAAACATGAGGCAAAATGTCTCTGTACACCTCCAACCCCAAGCCCTCTCCAGCTCTGTTGCTCTTCTCATATCTCCAACCAACCTAGAATGAATTATTCATGTCAGTTGAGATAAGGAATTATGTAAAAGAAGCAGCACACAAATCTCTATGCACAACCTAGCAATAGTTCAACATAAACCATAGGGAGGGAGGAGGAGACGAGAGGGGGTATGCTAGTGGACAATGATTATAGCCTACTACTGTGTATTAAAAGTAGCTATTCGGCATTGCAGTGCTTATTGCTTTTCTCTGGGTGAGAGAGTTTGAAAGGCCTCACTGAAATGGGGGCCATTCTCATTTGAGCACGTTTTAAAGAACCGATCTGGGCAATAGCAACTCAGAGAAACTCACTAAGGAATTTAAAAGTTTACTTCACTCAATTCTAGAGAAAAAGTGAAATGATAAATCCCACAGACAGGTGGAGGGAAATAATCCATTTCCCAGGTAGGTTTGTATTGCACTGATTTGAGAAAGAACCTGGAAAAATAACAACACTGATTGTGAGCAGTGGTGTAAAATACTTAAGTAAAACTACCTTTAAAGTAATACTTAAGTAGTTTTTTGGGGTATCTGTACTTTACTATTTATATTTTTGACAATTTTGACTTTTACTTCACTACATTCCTGAAGAAAATAATGTACTATTTACTCCATACATCTTCGCCTGACAACCAAAAGTACTCGTTACATTTTGAAAGCTTAGCAGGGCAGGAAAATTGTCAAATTCAAGCACTTATCAAAAGAACACATGCCTATCCCTACTGCCTACATTCAGGCAGACTCACTAAACACAAATGCATCTTTTGTAAATCATGTCTGAGTGTTGGTGTGTGCCCCTGGCAGTGTCGGTGTGTGCCCCTGGCTATCCATACATTTTAAAAACAAGAACATGGTGCTGTCTGTTTTGCTTAATATAAGGACTTTTAAATGATTTATAATTTTACTTTTGATACTTAAGTATATTTGAGCATTTACAATTACTTTTGATACTCAAGTATATTTAAAACCAAATACTTTGACACAAGTAGTATTTTACTAGGTGACTTTTACTTTAGCAACTTTCTACTAAGGTACAGTATCTATACTTTTACTCAAGTATGAGAATTGGGTACTTTTTCCACAACTGATTGTGACTAACACAGCAGGTCAGTGGGGTCCCGGCATAAAAGTAATTCAACAACTGTAGCAGTTAGCCTAATCATAAAGAGCTATTGTTGCAAGGAAGCGACAGTGCTCTATGGGTTTAAACATCATGCCTCTGGGTGATAATAGAGACTAAGGTAAGGCACCCAATTAGAGAAACTAAAGATGTGGGAGGAGGAACAACAGACAAAAGAAGTGTGATTGCATTGAATTATAACTGATTCGTGAGTGGGAGGGTGATACAATCTGTTGGTTATGCATGAGACTGCAAAACCCAAATGAATTATCTATAAACAATAGGGAGCTTTATCACAAACAAATATCAAACATTTGTTTCCATCCAGCCTGTACTTTATGTAGCCTTTTTTTTATGACACATCATACAATAGTTTCTGTAAACTACAGAATACATAATGTACTTCTATAAGCAGGACATTTTTATGTAGCCTATAGTATATAAGCACTCTGATAGTAATATATAGGAACTGACTGGCTGTTATTTATTTTAACAACACTCAACACTACAGGTAACTGCCAAAATAATGGAAACCCTTGAGTAAATGAGGGATACAAAATATATTGAAAACAGGTGCTTCCACACTGGTGTAGTTCCTGAGTTAATTAAGCAATTAACATTCCATCATGTTTAGGGCCATGTATAAAAATGCTGGGCATGCCATTATTTTGGCTACCATGGCTATGCCCCCATAGGATGATAATGCCCCCATCCATAAGGCATGAGCGGTCACAGAATGGTTTGATGAGCATGAAAACAACATAACCATATGCCATGGCCGTCTCAGTCAGCAGATCTTAAACCAATTGAACACTTATGGGAGATTCTGGAGCGGCGCCCAAGACAGTGTTTTCTACCACCATCAACAAAACACCAAATTATGGAATTTCTCGTGGAAGAATGGTGTTGCATCCCTCCAACAGAGAATCTATGCCAAAGTGTATTGAAGCTGTTCTGGCACTTAGACCCAGGGTGGCATGTTAACTTGAGCATGGCAGGTGTTGAAGTGTCATAGTGCATACGTCAAATCTTAAAGAGGTGTGAGTGCTGCTGAGCCAGAGAATGCTAGCTTCCTCCTCCTCCACACCCAGTCAGTGACACACTGACAGAGAAAGTGGTAGTGGTAGGAATTGTGGGTAATTGAATGACACTACGGCTGGCTGGGGAAGGAGCAGTGTAGAGGCAGCTGGGAAACCATGTACTGCTCTCTTGCCTGTAAGAGACTCAACTCAGAACCATCGTACATGGCATCATATTTCCTCTTGATATTGATCAACTGCTACTGCTGGTACTACCAACATTGAAACAGCCGATACAGTAATAAGTATTATGACAGCATTAATGGTAATACTATTAAAACTCATATCTGTCATATATTTTTTGTAATCGTCATACAGCATGACTACCGCTTTCTAGTGAGTGTGCCAGAACCCTGGTGGCAGCCCTGTGTGTAGCATGGCCAGAGGTCACTCAGTCAAACAGCCCAGGCTGACTACTAGTGAGAGATAGCAGATGGGTTTGAATGGAGATCTGGCCTGACACACCAGCCTTGATGTTTGGCGGGCACTGAGTGGCTGGTTGGCTGAGCTGTGCGGACAGGGTTAGAGATGTGACGATTATGGGCATTTGGATAACGATTACTTGTCAATGAAATGGACACGGTTATTGTCATGATTGTCATTTTTGTTTATAAATGTTTTGAACGTGTAATGCTCGATAATGCATTTTTTGAAATGAGCAACATCATACCTAATTAATACAACAAAGCTTTGGTGACACCCCTGTCTCAAAAACGAATGGTTTTGACCACTTCGAACTGTATTTCCCCTACCGACTGTGTCGTTCTGCTTGTAAAATGAATACCAACTTTACCCACTTCATGCAAAAATGAAAAACTGCTATTGGGTAAACTATACCTACTTGAAAATAAAGTTGAATACTCCCTTCTTCTAAAATGAATGCATTATGATGATTATTAAGACATAGTTCTTGTCCATAATTGTCGGTTACATGATTATACAATAATCGTGCCAGCTCTAGACAGGGTCAGGTCTGGCAGGTCAGAGCCAGAGCTGGGCTTCATCAATTAGGCTCCTGTTATAATTATAGGGCCAAGGGTGGTGGTGCCAGTAAGATCCCTCTGTTATGACATGTGTGCTGTGGCAGAGGCCATACTGAACACTGCTGAGAGACAGACAGCTTCAATCTGATCCAACGTGCACAGGGAGCAGCAACAGTGAGGGAGAGAAACGTTGCAGTAAATATGCTGTGATAATCCCTTGCTCCATTTCAGCCCAGCATGCTTTGGACTATTTCTGTTGTCTGACAAACTAAACCATCCTCAGTTTGTCATCCATAATTCAGATGTGCTTTCACTTTGCATACAGTATGTTTGTTTCTGTAAATGATGGCAGTCTGGAAGACTGACCTGAGAGAAAAGCTGAATTAGAGTGGTGAGAGCCACAACACAGAGCACAGCACACATCACAGAAGTACAGTTGAAGTCGGAAGTTTACATACACTTAGGTTGGAGTCATTAAAACTCTTTTTTTTAACCACCCCACAAAATTCTTGTTAAGAGGCTCCTCTGTCCTCCACTCGTTACCTGTATTAATGGCACCTGTTTGAACTTGTCTTCAGTATAAAATACACCTGTCCACAACCTCAAACAGTCACACTCCAAACTCCGCTATGGCCAAGACCAACGAGCTGTCAAAGGACACCAGAAACAAAATTGTAGACCTGCACCAGGCTGGGAAGACTGAATCTGCAATAGGTAAGCAGCTTGGTTTGAAGAAATCAACTGTGGGAGCAATTACTAGGAAATGGAAGACATACAAGACCACTGATAATCTCCCTCGATCTGGGGCTCCACGCAAGATCTCACCCCGTGGGGTCAAAATTATCACAAGAACGGTGAGCAAAAATCCCAGAACCACACGGGGGGACCTAGTGAATGACCTGCAGAGAGCTGGGACCAAAGTAACAAAGCCTACCATCAGTAACACACTACGCCACCAGGGACTCAAATCCTGCAGTGCCAGACGTGTCCCCCTGCTTAAGCCAGTACATGTCCAGGCCCATCTGAAGTTCACTAGAGAGCATTTGTGTCACGTTCTGACCTTTATTTCCTTTGTTTTGTATTTATTTAGTATGGTCAGGGCGTGAGTTGGGTGGGCAGTCTATGTTTGATTTTCTATGATTTGGGATTTCTATGTTTCGGCCTAGTATGGTTCTCAATCAGAGGCAGGTGTCATTAGTTGTCTCTGATTGAGAATCATACTTAGGTAGCCTGGGTTTGCACTGTTTGTTTGTGGGTGATTGTCTATGTTGATGGCTTGTTTCAGCGCAGCTCGCATTAGCTTCACGGTTGTTATTTTGTTTACTGTTTTTGTATAGTGTTCAGTGTTTTCTTTATTAAAATTCATGATGAACACATATCACGCCGCATTTTGGTCCTCCGATCCTTCTCGCCTCTCCTCTTCAGAAGAAGAGGAGGACGACCGTGACAGAATCACCCACCAACCAAGGACCAAGCGGCGTGGTAAAAGACAGCGACGACAGCAGCAGCAGCAGCAACAACAGCGGCCAGCATCACAGGACTACACTACTTGGGAGGAGATAGACAGGTGGGCAGTCGACCCAGGGAGAGTGCCGGAGCCCGCCTGGGATTCGATGGAGCAGTGCGAGGAAGGTTACAGGAGAATGAGGTTGGCGAAGCCAGCACGGCAGCGTGACAGGTACGAGAGGCAGCCCCAAAAAATGTTTGGGGGGCAAACGAGGTGTGGTACTAAGCCAAGTAGCAGACCTGAGCTCACTCCTCGTGCTTATTATAAGCAGCGCATTACTGGTCAGGCACCGTGTTATGCGGTTAAGCGCACGGTGTCGCCAGTACGTGCCCATAGCCCGGTGCGCTATAGGGCAGCCCCCCGAAAGTGCCATGCGAGTGCGGGCATCGAGCCAGGGCGTATGGTGCCTGCTCAGCGGGTCTGGTCGCCGGTACGCAGTTTTGGTGTGTCTCCGGGCGCTGGGACGGTGCAGTGCGTCCTCTGCCTGCGCTCTGCTCGTGCCGGGCAAATGTGAGAGTGGAGCCTAAGAGAGAGGTGCGTGTAGTAAGCACTAGATCTCCCGTGCTTACCCACAGCCCGGTTCAACCTGTGCCTGCACTCTGGAGGGTCCGGGCTAGAGTAGTTGTCCAGCCTGGGGATGTGGTGCCAAGGCTGCGCACCAGAGCTCCAGTGCTCCCCACAGCCCGGTCCTTCAGGTGCCTCCTCCTAACACCAAGCCTCCTGAAGGTCTCCCCAGCCTGGTGGTTCCTGTGGCAGCCCCACGCACCAGGCTGTCTCTCTGTCTCCTCCCTGCAGGTGGTCCCGCCTGTCCGGCGCTGCTGCCGGAGTCTGCCGCCTGTCCGGCGCTGCTGCCGGAGTCTCCCGCCTGTCCGGCGCTGCTGCCGGAGTCTCGCCTGTCCGGCGCTGCTGCCGGAGTCTCCCGCCTGTCCAGCGCTGCTGCCGTAGTCTCCCGCCTGTCCGGCGCTGCTGCCGGAGTCTCCCGCCTGTCCGGCGCTGCTGCCCCTCAGCCCAGAGGCGCCAGAGCCCCTCAGCCCAGAGGCGCCAGAGCCCCTCAGCCCAGAGCCCCACAGCCCAGAGGCGACAGAGCCCCTGCCCCACTATCCCGAGCTGCCCCTCTGTCCCGAGCTTCCGCCCCTCTGTTCCGAGCTTCCGCCCCTCTGTCCAGAGCTTCCGCCTCTCTGTCCAGTGGGGTCATTGAGAAGGGTAGCCATGGTTAGAAAGCCACGGAGGCGGACAATAAGGTGGACTAAGACAATGGTGAAGTGGGGTCCACGTCCCGCGCCAGAGACGCCACCGCGGACAGACGCCCACCCAGACCCTCCCCTATAGGTTAAGGTTTTGCGGCCGGAGTCCGCACCTTTGGGGGGGTACTGTCACGTTCTGACCTTTATTTCCTTTGTTTTGTATTTATTTAGTATGGTCAGGGCGTGAGTTGGGTGGGCAGTCTATGTTTGATTTTCTATGATTTGGGATTTCTATGTTTCGGCCTAGTATGGTTCTCAATTAGAGGCAGGTGTCATTAGTTGTCTCTGATTGAGAATCATACTTAGGTAGCCTGGGTTGCACTGTTTGTTGGTGGGTGATTGTCTATGTTGATGGCTTGTTTCAGCGCAGCTCGCATTAGCTTCACGGTTGTTATTTTGTTTACTGTTTTTGTATAGTGTTCAGTGTTTTCTTTATTAAAATTCATGATGAACACATATCACGCCGCATTTTGGTCCTCCGATCCTTCTCGCCTCTCCTCTTCAGATGAAGAGGAGGACGACCGTGACAATTTGGATGATCCAGAAGAAGATTGGGAGAATGTCATATGGTCAGATGAAACCAAAATATAACTTTTTGGTAAAAACTCAACTCGTCATGTTTGGAGGACAAAGAATGCTGAGTTGCATACAAAGAACACCATTCCTCGTGAAGCTGGTTCAGTGAATGCCGATAGTGTGCAAAGCTGTTATCAAGGCAAAGGGTGGCTACTTTGAAGAATCTCAAATATATTTTTATTTGTTTAAAACTTTTTAGGTTACTACATGATTCCATATGTGTTATTTCATTGTATTTATGTCTTCACTATTATTCTACAATGTATAAAGTAGTAAAAATAAAGAAAAACCCTTGAATGAGTAGGTGAGTCCACACTTTTGACTGGGACTGTAGCTAGCTAGCTAAACAATGAACCATAATCCCAACTCATGACATTACCACCCTGCATGAATCTGCAGGTAGCTAACCAAACAGGTTCAATGTTAGCTAGCTAATAGTAGGCTATAACTAGCAAAGCAAATGGCTCTGAGATACGAATAATAGGATCATACATGTAACGTTAGCTAGCGAGCCAGCCGGCTAAAGCTAGCTAGCTAACAGTACACTCTAACTTGAAATTAAAAGATTTGATGTCAAAATTAGAAACGTGTAATATCTGAAAATGTAGCTAGCTAGACTATCTTACATTATGGTTGGACGCTTCTCCCTGTCACAGATGCCACGATTGCCCTTAGTTTGAAAATGTAATCCGGAGACAGGTGTTTTCTCCATCTCCTTAGCTATCAAACTCTAACTCCTCTGATTTCAAAACTTGGTCCTCCAGAAAGTGGAGAGCAACACTTATGCAGTTCTACTATTATCAATATATATATTTTTAAAGCCACGTTAGACAGGTTTACCTAAACATACTGACCAGCTCAAATAGACAGATGTGTGCTGTATGGCAGACCAATCCGAACTCTTCTCTTGGCATGTCCAGCCCACTCATTATCTCAGCCAATCATGACTAGCGGGACGGTTGCTGACTTTTTCAGTGAATAAACCTACTTGGCTCGTAATATAACAATTTTATTAATATTTACAGATGGCATACAAGTTAGTTTTAGTAGGCTTAAGAGGTTAAACTCTGGGTTCATTGTATGACTCCGCTTCAGTTATAAATAAAAAAAACGCTTCATTTTCAGCATTATTCACTCTCATTGACATGTATCAATGGAGATTATGTCAGCAGCATGTCCCCAGTGTTGGTTATTGAATTTGCTGCAGATTTCATTAAATGGTCTGACTTAAATAACCATTACTTATTGCAGCCAACTTTATTTAAATATATGTCTGATTAGGCTCAATTTACAAAAGATGCAAATTCAAGCAAAGAGAACTGACCATTATACTAATTGTAACATTTTGTTGTTGCTGGGTTTAATTGTTCACATCTGGGGTACTATCACAATACCTCCAGGCTCTACTGTGTCTAGTCTGTGTGTGTTCCTGTCTCTCTGTGTGTGACCTGGGCATGTAAAGAACACCCCGAGAAAGGCTGAGCATCAACTTCCTGTAGAGGGCTGAGATACAGTACATGTATGAATACACTGTCATGTTGTTTACAATATTGTCTGGGAGAGAGAGTACCAGTATGAGTCAATTTAAAGGATTACAATTTTTCCTATAGATGAATGGGTGTGTCATTGTAATGATAGATGTCCCTCTATAGCTCTCTCTCTCTAAGGTTGAGATGCCATGTGATAAGCTGTGTCAGCCAGGAAGTATGGGATGTGATGTGTCTCCTTGTGGAGATGTGTGTCATGGTGCAGGTTGAGATGACATTGGTTTGATGGCTGTGTGTGATGGAGTCCTGGCAGGCAGAAGCCTGCCCAGAGTAATGAGGAGAGCACAGCGGCAGTTCATACTCCTTATCTGTGTCCCAAATGGCACACTATTATGCATATAGTGGTGCCTGGTCAAAAGTAGTGCACTATGTAGGGAGTAGGGTGCCATTTAGGATTCAGCCCATGGCATGCTGTTCTTTATACACAAAAGCAACATTTCCTCCTACATACAATAAAGTAAGGAAATTGAGTGGTGCACCCGTATCAATTAATTTATCCATCCTCTTTGAAAACCATGTCATCATGAATAAGATGTATTGTGTAATGTGTTATACGGTCGAATGACACCCCTTTTTATTGCCAACACTATTGACCATTGTTTCAGAAAACGACAGTAAAAAATGTAGCAGTTTAAGAGGATTGCACATACAAGTGATACATTCTCCCCTATCACTCTCTATCTATTGGTCTGATGATGTTGACTGCCTGGAGTTGTAAAGGACATGGGATCCTATCCCTACACAAGCCCTGAAGTCCAACCATGTAGGGGTTTCACCTTGGGCTCTAGGACCTCTTAGGGCTTGATCTAACTTTAAAATCAATAGGGCAGATGCAAGTCTTGAATCCAATGAAATTCCAAGAGATTTGGATCTCGATTCCCTTGAGTGGTATTTCCTGGAAACCCTTGTGGGATACATTTTGTTCAGACTCAGTGATGCATCTGTCTTCATTAGAATTACAGATACTTACAGAGATTGGTATCCAGCTGAACTAGTGTAAAAGCAAAGCAATGTTGACTGATAGAGTCATCTTTCAAACAATGACATCAATTTTGTCCTGGACAAGCTTTTGTCTAAGTTAAATTGATTTATACCAATGATATTGCCTCCATATTATTGATATATGATATTGACTCCACAGCACTGGAAATCCTGCTGTATTGTGGCACTATAGAGCCCATCCACAAAAAATGTTTCATGCAGTTAAAATAGTAAATAGAATGGTAGTTCTTGTGGTTAACCTTTCTTTAATTCTCTCTCACGCACGCACTCACACACGCCAACTGAGGTTGTTATGAGGTTTAAACACCCTCCTTACCTCAGAGGGCTGCTTGGTTTCCTTGACAACATGGGAGGCAATCAATTGTGCTCAGTTCCTTGTGAGCGTTGGGATCCTGTTCGGTTCAATCACCAATAAACTCACTAGATTTATCTCTGTTTTCTCTGCGGCACAGGAAGGTTTCTGCATTAGGAATTCCACTAACTCAATTCTGCATCCGAAGGCCTGGAGGGCTTGCAGGGGTCATGAGTTCCTTCTTTTATTCTTCTAATTATACTGTTGATTAATTTATTGATTGATTGGAGGTTTTAATAAGGGCAGAATGCTGCGTTATAGTGCTCTTCTAAAAGGCAGGATACCTCCAGGCAAATCTGGTTATAAGGATGTGATGGTTGTGATGACGTCATTTCAACCAGTTTTGCCCGCAGGATAATTTAGGCCTGGAACAAAGTGTCCATTTGTAATCTAATTTCTTCCATGTTTGGATGTTACAAAATGATGGAGAATAAAAATGAATTGAAGACCTGTGTGGAATTGTCTTGATAGTCCTGCACTGCATCATTAAAATGACATTTTAGGGATGGCTGTATTTCTAAACTCTGAACACCCCAGATGTTTAATGTAACTCTAGTTTATATTCTTTGTAGTAATGGTATTTTCTGATTTACTGTGTAGTATATTAAATTTAGTGTCTGTAGACCCTCTACAATTCATATCAGACATTTAGCAGCAGTGTTTCCTAACTCTGCTGTCTGCTCAAACATGTTTTACTCTTAAATTCAAGCCATACATTAGTGTCCATGCTGTATTAGATGTGTGAAGAGCCTTGATGTTCCAAAGCTGTCTGGAGTCTGCTGTCATGTTCTCCCGTTTCTCTGGCTGCTGAGTCTGACACACAGAGACTCTCAGATCATTATGCCACACCACAGACTCTGACAGCCCTGCCTCAGCCCTGCCGCAAGCTAACAACTACATTAAGGAGAGGGAAAAATGTAAAGATGTCAAAATGTTGCCTTAATTACCATTTTTAGCATTGATTTGTATCATTTAGTTTGACCACCCAGCATTAGCTTCAGAAGTTGTAGCCAAATTGTGTGTGTATTCATGCTGTGTACTTGCTTCTGTAGTCCATGCAAAGAGTACATGCTGAGATTTTCTCCCTCTCTTGACGCATCAAGACTTTGTGGCTGAGTCATACTTTTTGTAAAGCATACAATTTGAGAACATTTCACTAGAGATGTCAGCCAAAACAGAGAAGGCATGCTGACTGAGTTAGTAACGCAGTTGAATTCAAATGTAGACTGACTAAATTGCACCCATGCATAAACACACATACACAGAGTGGGAGAAAGAGAGAGAACATTCAAATCCATTTCTAAGGTTATTATATTGGGGTTTCATCCCCAATGGCTATTAGTGTCTGATTGACACCAGTGAAATGTCTTGCATAATCCACAAGGGACAAGGACATTTTCGTCTCTCCCTTCCTCTCCCTGCGTTTAGTGGTGCCTGGCTGTGTGTTTCCCCCTCCTCTTGGTTCAGCTCCGAGGGTCAAATGATTCAGAGATGCTGCTGCTGCCACATGACACAAGATAACGAGCAGTCCTTGCTGCTGCGGCATGACAGCAGGGCTGTCCTTTGGAATGCATTGCGACAAAGAACTATATGCCTGACCATGCAAGGACAATGCTTTGTCACTTGGTGGATAGGATCTATACTGTGATCCTATGCAGTATCACATAGTGATATGAAATCCTTAGATATACTGTGAAAGTCTCAATGGTGTCTTTAGCCTCAGGAAAAATGTTTAGAAAGTGAACCTACTGTATGTGCTTTTCTGGACCTCCCATCACATTTAAAACTAATATGACTTCAGAAAGTATTCACGTCCCTTGACTTTTTCCACATTTTGTTGTGTTACAGCCTGAATTTTAAATATATTAAATTGAGATTTTGTGTCACTGATCTACACACAATACCCCATAATGTCAAAGTAGAATAACATTTTCTTAAATATTTATAAATTAATAAAAAATGAAAAGCTGAAATGTCTTGTATTCAAACCCTTTGTTCTGACAAGCCTAAATAAGTTAAGGAGTAAAAATGTGGTTAACAAGTCACATAATAAGTTGCATGGACTCACTCTGTGTGCAATAATAGTGTTTAACATGATTTTTGATTGACTGCCTCATATCTGTACCCCACACATACAATTATCTGCAAGGTCCCCCAGTCGAGCTGTGAATTTCAAACACAGATTCAACCACAAAGACCAGGGGTGTTCTCCAACGCCTCGCAGAAAAGGGCACCTATTGGTAGATGAGTAAAAAAAAATGCAGATATTCAATATCCCTTTGAGCATGGTAAAGTTATTAATTACACTTTGGATGGTGTATCAGTACACCCAGTCACTACAAAGATACAGGCGTCCTTCCTAACTCAGTTACCAGAGAGGAAGGAAACCGCTCAGGGATTTCACCATGAGGCCAATGGTGACTTTAAAACAGTTACTGAGTTTAATGGCTGTGATAGGAGAAAGCTGAGGATGGATCAACAACATTGTAGTTACTCCACAATATTAACCTAATTGACAGAGTGAAAAGAAGGAAGCCTGTACAAAATACAAATATTCTAGAACATGCATCCTGTTTTCAACAAGGCAATTAACTTTTTGTCCTGATTACAAAGTGTTATGTTTGGGGCAAATCCAATACAACACATTACATATTTTCAAGCATAGTGGTGGCTGCATCATGTTATGTGTGTGCTTGCAATCATTAAGGACTGAGGAGTTTTTCAGGATAAAAAATACATGGAATGGAGATAAGCACAGGCAAAATCTTAGAGGAAAACCTGGTTCAGTCTGCTTTCCACCAGACACTGGGAGATTAATTCTCCTTTCAGCACGACAATAAGCTAAAACACAAGCCCAAATCTACACTGGAGTTGCTAGCCAAGAAGACAGTGAATATTCCTGAGTGTCCGAGTTACAGTTTTGACTTAAATCTTTTTGAAAATCTATGGCAAGATCTGAAAATGGCTGTCTAGCAATGATCAACAACAAATTTGTGTCATGACTCCTACCGAACGTGGCTCCCCTTCCCGTTCGGGTGGTGCTCAGCGGTCGTCGTCACCGGCCTACTAGCTGCCACTGATCTTTTCCTCCCTCTTCTTGTCTGTTTATTAGTTACACCTGTTGTTAATTAGGTTTATTAGTTGGGTTTTATTAGCCAGCCGGCCCGCCTGCTGGGTGTGCAGGATTGTTTTATGTGTACTCATGTACACGCCTGTAAGTCACGGTTGTTCGTGTACGTGAGTTATTTTTTCGGGACTGTTTGGTTCCCCTGTGTTTTGGGGCATTTGTTTTGAGTGGCGTCTGTTTTCACCTGGTTGGTGAATAAAGAAGTAGCGCTACTATGAACTCTCTGTCTCCTGCGTCTGACTCCTTCCTCCACTACACCCCGGGCATTACAACTTGACAGAGCTTGAAGAATTTTGAAAATAATAATTGGCTAATGTTTCACAATCTAGGTGCTGAAAGCTCTTAGAGACTTACCCAGAAAGACTCACAATCTATAATCACTGCCAAAGATGTTTCTTTGTATTGACTCAGGGGTGTGAATACTTACAGTTGAATTTGGAAGTTTACATACACCTTAGCCAAATACATTTAAACTTAGTTTTTCACAATTCCTGACATTTAATCCTAGTAAAAATTCCCTGTCTTAGGTCCGTTAGGATCACCATTTTATTTTAAGAATGTGAAATGTCAGTATAATAGTAGAGACAATGATTTATTTCAGCTTTTATTTCTTTAATCACATTCCCAGTGGGTCAGAAGTTTACATACACTGAATTAGTATTTGGTAGCATTGCCATTAAATTGTTTAACTTGGGTCAAATGTTTCCGGTAGCCTTCCACAAGCTTCCCACAATAAGTTGGGTGAATTTTGGCCCATTCCTCCAGACAGAGCTGGTGTAACTGAGTCAGGTTTTTAGGCCTCCTTGCTCACACACACTTTTTCAGTTCTGCCCACAAATTTTCTATATGATTGAGGTATGGGCTTTGTGATGGCCACTCCAATACCTTGACTTTGTTGTCCTTAAGCCATTTTGCTACAACTTTGGAAGTATGCTTGTGATCATTGTCCATTTGGAAGACACATTTGCGACCGAGCTTTAACTTCCTGACTGATGTCTTGAGATGTTGCTTCAAAATATCCACGTAATTTTCCACCCTCATGATGCCATCTATTTTGTGAAGTGCACCAGTCCCTCCTGCAGCAAAGCATCCCCACAACATGATGCTGCCACCAACGTGCTTCGCGGTTGGGATGGGGTTCTTCGGCTTGCAAGCATCCTCCCATAACGATGGTCCTTTCTCCAAAAAGTACAATCTTTGTCCCCATGTGCAGTTGCAAACCGTAGACTGGCTTTTTTATGGCGGTTTTGGAGCAGTGGCTTCTTTCTTGCTGAGCGGCCTTTCAGGTTATGTCAATATAGGACTCGTTTTACTGTGAATATAGATACTTTTGTACCTGTTTCCTCCAGCATCTTCACAAGGTCCTTTGCTGTTGTTCTGCGATTGATTTGCACTTTTTGCACCAAAGTACGTTCATCTCTAGGAGACACAACACGTCTCCTTCCCGAGCGGTATGACGGCCGCGTGGTCCCATGGTGTTTATACTTGCGTACTATTGTTTTTACAGATGAACATGGTACCTTCAGGCGTTTGGAAATTGCTCCCACGGATGAACCAGACTTGTGGAGGTCTACTTTTTTTCTGAGGTCTTGGCTGATTTCTTTTGATTTTTCCATGATGTCAAGCAAAGAGGCACTGAGTTTGAAGGTAAACCTTGAAATACATCCACAGGTACACCTCCAATTGACTCAAATGAAGAAGCTTCTAAAGCCATGACATAATTTTCTGGAATTTTCCAAGCTGTTTAAAGGCACAGTCAACTTTAGTATATGTAAACTTCTGACCCACTGGAATTGTGATACAGTGAATTATAAGTGAAATAATCTGTCTGTTAACAATTGTTGGAAAAATGACTTGTGTCATGCACAAATTAGATGTCCTGACTGACTTGCCAAAACTATAGTTTGTTAACAATACATTTGTGGAGTGGTTGAAAAACGAGTTTTAAGGACTCCAACATAGGTGTATGTAAACTTCTGACTTCAACTCTATGTAAATTAGATATGTATGTGTTTCATTTTCTATAAATGTGCAAAAATGTCAAAAAATATGTTTTCACTTGGACATTATGGGGGTATTGTGTGTAGATGAATGAAATGGATTGTTTTATTTAATCCATTTTGAATTCAGTCTGTAACATAACAAAATTCTAAATAAGTTAAGGGGTATGAATACTTTCTGATGGAACTGTAGCTGTAGTTGCTTGTTGAAAAACTGAATTTGGCATTGAACAGTACATACCCCGATTCCTGAACTCCTAAATCCAAGAAGCAGTTCAAAGCTTTCTCTGACAACACAAACGTGTGTTGACCAGAACAATCCTTTAAACTATGCTTGACAGATGCAGTCTGCAGTCTTCATTACCACTAAAGCTTTTTGAGAGGCCCTTCTGGGAGCCTCAGCCTTCCCCACTGCCCCACTACCCTCCACAAATATCATTCAATATTGATATGGAAATATTTAAAAGTGGAACATAGTCATTTTCCTCCTACTTCCTCCTGACTGGCTCAGGCTTCCCGTTACTGTTTTAACTAACGGTATCTAACAGTGAGTGTATGATGAATGTGTTTTCACTGTGGAGTTCAGGGGGTTTAGAATGTGTCTTCACTGTAGGACATAGGACTGTCCTGTAGCAAAAAATAATAATAATAATAATAAAAAGTTTTGTCCTGTAGCATAATGTGCCACGGTTCACTTCCTCTCTCTCTTTGCCCTTCATGATCTATTTGAACAACAGAGTCAGGAACAGGAGAGGATTGTGGAAGTGATGTAACAGTAAATAAATAAAGTCACACTCAGTCAGATTTAGTAGATGACTCACCAGTTCTGTTTGGAACTGTGATAAGACAGAGAAATGGGGGGAAAGGAAAGGACTTGCAAATAACATCATTGCTGAAAAGGTTCAAACACAGCTCCAACTCCCCACTTGATTAAAAAAGGTAAACCGAGTTTCTGGAATAAGTCAAAAATAGCATTCTTCCCATACTGAAGTTAGCCTGTATCAATCACAGTAATAGGCAAGTGAGTGTATTTTGTTTTACAGACCAGTAAACATAGTTTTGTCAAGAGCATGAAGCACATGCAGCGTTCATAAAATGTTCTCTTTCAGGCCCTCTGTTTTTTTCAGTTTTACTTTAAAATCCACTAGCAATGAATTTCCGACCGAGACTGTAATATCAGAACAACACTATCAACCAACACATGTCATTCAATCCTGGGACATCACGTCTGGACAAATTTTGTCATTACATACTTCCTGAAACAACTGGAGGGAACGTTTGTCTTTATTATGTTCTTTTTATGTTATTAACTTAATAAGCAAACAACTGGATGCACATAATCATGATTAACAACAGGAAAATGTCTCCAGTCTTGAATTATTATGCAGTGCAAAGGAGTGCAATAATCCACTTCTAGATGACTCTGCACTTCCTACTCACAGCCAGAGTATGACGCCCTTCCAACACCAGTTAATCTTCACCAATGGTATGGTGAAGATCCGGACTGTGCCCTCTGTTCCATGCCAGCCAACCTCAGGCACATTCTCACAGGGTGTAAAACAAGCCTCACCCAAGGACGCTACACTTGGCGTCACAACTAAGTCCTTAAAAACCTTGCGTCCGCCCTGGAGGACAAGCGAGCTGCCACCAATTCCCTACCACCCCCAGCAGCATCACACCCCTTACGGACGATCTTTGTCCGCGAAGGGGCTAAACCACCGAAGAGCGGCTCTACACCTTTAGAGCGAGACCAGCTGCGCTTGGCCCGCGACTGGAAAATGCTAGCTGACATTGGCCGGAAACTTGTGTTTCCTCCGGAGATCTTAACCACCACCCTAAGACCTGACATGGTGCTCTGGTCCCGTTCACTCAAGAAGGTCTTCATCATTGAGCTCATTTTACCCTCAGTAGATGAGGCTTATGAGCGAAAACATTTGCGCTATGCCGATCTAGCTGCCGAAGCACGGCATCATGGCTGGAACACAGAAGTCCGACCAGTGGAGGTGGGCTGCAGAGGTTTTGTGGCAACAACTACAACCCTGACTGCTTAGAGACCTGGGAATTAAGGGCCAGAGCCAGCGTTCGGCAATCAAAGCTGTATCGGAGGCGGCAGAAGGCAGCCATCAGTGGCTCTGGATGAAGAGGAAAGACCCCAGCTGGGCCCCGAAGTGAGAGGGCCAGGAGGTATGCGGTCAACAATGCTTGACTCAGGGAGGAGGACGCCCCTGCCATGCATAGTCCCATGGGATGTTGGCTATCAACAACAAGGCAACTCCTATGACTAATTGGGAATGGGACGCAAGCGTAGGATTGATCATCCTGTTGCTGACCGCCTTTGGGGAGGGTGTATAGTGTGAAAGGCCGAAACACCCTAGGGACCAACGGTACACTACTGATGATGCGCTCCCCAAATTTCACCAGGCTCACTGTTCATGAACTCTTGGAAGTGCTTGCACAAAGGATAGTAACATCTCATCCTGTGTTCTTGGAATCTCTCTAGTTTCTCTGATGTATACTTTTAAAACTGGAGATTTAAAAGTTCCTGTCTTATTAAACAAATTATGCATCTTATTTTGTGTAGCTTTAATCCCACTCATTTTTGTCACATGTTGAAGACTGTACAATGATTTTATTTTCAGAGTAACAATTTACAGCTCAGAAAGACAATTAAGCTGCTTATGAAAAGTAGCATTGATATTTCCAAATACAAAATTAAGATGATCTTTTTCCCAGACTGATGTTGGTTTACAGAGATTCGAGCGTCACCATACATTTTCCTGTACCTGTCTAATGTAACGCACCACTGAACTTTGAGATGGTCTGTTGGTCCATGCTGTTTTAAGTGTACAACTGTACGCTTCTGTGTGGAATCATGTAGTAACCAAAGAAGTGTTAAACAAATGAAAATATATTTTTGATTCTTCAAAGTAGCCTCCTTTTGCCTTGATGACAGCTTTGCACACTATTGGCATTCTCTCAACCAGCTTCACCTGGAATGTTTTTTCAACCATCTTGAAGGAGTTCCCACATATACTGAGCACTTGTTGGCTGCTTTTCCTTCCCTCTGCTGTCCAATTCATCCCAAACCATATCAACTGGGTGATGTGGAGGCCAGGTCATCTGATGCAGCACTCCATGGCTCTCCTTCTTGGTCAAATAGCCCTTACACAGCCTGGAGGTGTTTTGGGTCATTGTCCTGTTGAAAACCAAATGATAGTCCCACTAAGCGTAAACCAGATGGAATGGCGTATCGCTGCAGAATGCTGCGCTAGCCATGCTGGTTAAGTGTGCCTTCAATTGTAAATAAATCACCAATAAAGCACCCCCACACCATCATACCTCTTCCTCCATGCTTCATGGTGGGAACCACACATGCATAGATCGTCCGTTCACCTACTCTGTGTCTCACAAAGACACAGCGGTTGGAACCAAAAATCTCAAATTTGGACTCATCAGACCAAAGGACAGATTTCCACCTGCCTATTGTCCATTACGCATGTTTTTTGGCCCAAGCAAGTCTCTTCTTCTTATTGGTGTCCTTTAGTAGTGGTTAATTTGCAGGAATTCAACCATGAAGGCCTGATTCACACAGTCTCCTCTGAACAGTTGTTGAGATGTGTCTGTTACTTGAACTCTGTGAAGCATTTTGGGCTGCATTTTCTGAGGCTGGTAACTCTAATGAACTATCCTCTGCAGCAGAGGTAACTCTGGGTCTTCCCTTCCTGTGGTGGTCCTCATGAGAGCCAGTTTCATCATAGGCTTGATGGTTTTTGTGACTGCACTTGAAGAAACTTTCAACGTTTTTGAAAATTTCAGGAGTGACTGACCTTCGTCTTAAAGTAATGATGGACTGTCGTTTCTCTTTGCTTATTTGTGCTGTTCTTGCCATAATATGGACTTGGTTTTTTACCAAATAGGGCTATCTTTTGTATCCCAACCTTACCTTGTCACAACACAACTGATTGGCTCAAATGCAGTAAGAAGGAAAGAAATTCCACAAATTAACTTTTAACAAGGCACACCTGTTAATTGAAATGCATTCCAGGTGACTACCTCATGAAGCGGGTTGAGAGAATGCCAAGAGTGTGCAAAGCTGTCATCAAAGCAAAGGGTGGCTACTTTGAAGAATCTCAAATATATTTTGATTTGTTCAAGACTTTATTTTAGTTACTACATGATTCCATTTGTGATTTCCTAGTTTTAATGTCTTCACTATTATTTTACATTGTAGAAAATAGTCAAAGTAAAGAAAAAACATTGAATGAGTAGGTGTGTCCAAACTTTTGACTGGTATTGTATATGTGTGTGTTCTGTCTGTCTTTTTCACCAAATTGAGACATGGGGAAACATCTGTCTCGCCACTCAAGTGTATTCAGGCAGAAGGAACGACGGCACAGTGCGTTATGTAGTGACGGGACTTCTATCCTTCTCTCCCCGTTTATAAATACCATGCAGAATTAACTGGCCTGCTCCAAAGAGGCAGCCAGAGCAATAATTCATTGACTTTATGTGCAAGCTAGCACACATGCACACATAAACACACACACTGCACAGTGGCTGACTTATTAATGCATGGTATTTAGAACATTAAGTACAAACTTCCACAACCCCACATGCTCAATACGCATTCCCATCATGAATATGGATGGTAATGAGCTTTTCCTCTGTATTGCTGGGTTCAGGGCTGCTGTTGAAATGAGGAAGAGGATTGTCCCTCATGGCAGCACAATCGTTGTCACCAAATAGGGATGTGCATTTCATCTAATATTGAATATCACAGAGGCAGGCTGGGATCCATAATTCATTATCTAGGCGAAGACGTGCCTCTCATGAAGTGGATGAGATTAAAATGCTCAGCAGGAGGACTGATAAAACGACGGCCCCCACATTCAAACAGAGGCACAAATTACTCTTTAGTCTTGCACATTTACCTCTGAAAGGTTTTGTTCATGCCTCATTGTGTCATGAGTTTATCTCTCTCTCCCCCTCTCTTTTCATTGTCTCTTTATCTCTCTATCTTCTGAGGACTGCCATCAACCTGTCACTCACTACTTATGCAAATTAACCATATGTCAGTAGCCTACTGTAACATGCAGAATTTACCCTCTCTGAGAATGTTCTCCAGAATGTATGAGAACATACAGGATGAGTTCAGTCTGTTTCCAGGAGTTTATTGACAGAATAAATTACTTATGCCATTTGTGGATAAGCTGTGTAAAATATATTCATAATGTGATTTATTTAATGTAACCTGTAATCCTTTGCTTGCATTTTGAGGCCTTGGCCTTTAGTTTCTGGCATTTTCTATTTGTTTTAGAACACAGAAGCACATATCTCGTGTCTAATTATGTGGTAGTTTTGGCAAAGCTTACATTAGCCTATCATGTCTCTTACATTAGCCTATCATGTCTCACAACACCACGTTTTATACAAGTCTACATCTAAAATGTGATCATGAGTGGCCTGTAATTCAGTAATTATCAGTGAACAACTTAGCAAGTCAAATGAAGCTGTCCGTCGAACACAGTTCAGAAAGAGCTGTGCCTGCGTTCCAGCAGCGTAGCTACAGTTTACACTCTTCATGAATTATTCAGACAATACACAAGACTTCTTTTAATTTAGATATTCAGAGCAGCTATTCTTACTGTGTCATCCCTTTCTCAGTCAGCACATTTTTTTATTTTGCATTTGAAAAGGGAGAGAGTGTGTGAATGACTAGCAGTGTTTGTGTGTATGTCTGTGAATGTGTTTGTGTGTGTGTGTGTGTGTGTGTGTGTGTGTGTGTGTGTGTGTGCAGCAGCAGCCCTTCTTATTTCTACCCACGTATAGTAGATCGTTCTAGCACGTCTCCCTCAGTAGCATCAGTAATATGCAAATGAACACGCAGAGGTGTGGCAAAGTTGATAAAAACATTTTCCCCCAAATGATGAAACTGCTGCTGCAATCTCCACACTCCTCATTGTACATGATTACCATAACATGTCATTTCCTCCTCACCTCATCTCCTGGACCCACACGTTGCAGTGTGATTGTGACTGGCTGTGTATAATTCCTAGGGTCACCCACCCTCAACTAGACCATTAATTACACCTATCTGTTCAGTCTGAGTTACACCACATAACCAAAAGTATGCGGACACCTGCTCGTCGAACGTCTCATTAAAAAAATGATATGGGCATTAATATGTTTCCCCCCTTTGCTGCTATAACAGACTCCACTAGACGTTGGAACATTACTGCGGCAACTTGCTTACATTCAGCCACAAGAGCATTAGTGAGGTTGGGCACTGATGTTGGGGGATTAGGCCTGGCTCGACGTTCCAATTCATCCCAAATCTGTTCGATTGGGTTGAGGTCAGGGCTATGTGCAGGACAGTCAAATTCTTCCACACTGATCAACAAATTATTTCTCTATGGATCTCGCTTTGTGCACAGGGGCATTGTCATTTGGGCCTTCCCCAAACTGTTTCCACTAAGTTGGAGGCTCAGAATGGTCTAGAAAGTCATTGTATGCTGTAGTATTAAGATTTCCCTTCACTGGAACTAAGGGGCCTAGTCCGAACCATGAAAAACAGCTCCAGAGCATTATCCCTCTTCCACCAAACTTTACAGTTGGAACTATGCATTGGGGCAGGTAGAGTCTCCTGGCATACGCCAAATCCAGATTCGTCCATCGGACTGCCAGATGGTGAAGCGTGAATTATCGTTCCAGAGAACGCGTTTCCACTGCTCCAGAGTCCAATGGCGGTGAACTTTACACCACTCCAGCCGACGCTTGGCATTGCACATTGTGATCTTAGGCTTGTGTGCGGCTGCTCGGTCATGGAAATCTATTTCATGAAGCTCCCGAAGAAAAAATTATTGTGCTGATGTTGCTTCCAGAGGCAGTTTTGAACTCAGTAGTGAGTGTTGCAACTGAGGACAGACTTCAGCACTTGGCGGTCCTGTTCTGTGAGCTTGTGTGGCCTACCACTTCGTGGCTGAGCTGTTGTTGCTCCTAGATGTTTCCACTTCACAATAACAGAGCTTACAGATGACCGGGGCAGCTCTAGTAGGGCAGAAATTTGACAAACTGACTTGTCGGATAGGTGCCATCATATGACGGTGCCACATTGAAAGTAACTGAGCTCTTCAGTAAGGTCATTCAGCTGCCAGTGTTTGTCTATGGAGATTGCATGACTGTGTGCTCGATTTTACACACTTATCAGCAACGGGTGTGACTGAAATAGCCAAATCAATTAATTTGAAAGGTTGTCCACATACTTTTGAATATATGGTGTATCTGGTTTGTAGTCCAAGATTCTGTAACATCAGGGTGATGTTGAATTAGTCTTTCTCTTGGGAGTGAGGGTTGTTTTAAGACATTCTGGCATTGATGGAAATCTATAGACAAGTGAAATTTGACTCGGTGCTTACGAGGAACAGGCTGAACATTAAAGGGATGGGCTGGGCAGGCCAAGCACTAGGACTACACTCTTAGAAAAAAGGGTTCCAAAAGGGTTCTTCAGCTGTCCCCATAAGATAACCCTTTTTGGTTCCAGGTAGAACCCTTTTTGGTTCCAGGTAGAACCTTCAGTGGAAAGGGTTCTACAATTTTTGGTGGAACCAAAAATGGTTCTTCAAATGATTATCCTATGGGGACAGCCAAAAAAACCTTTTAGGTTCTATATAGCACCTTTTTTTCTAAGTGTGTATAGAGAGGAGCCAGACAGACAGACAGTGGAGGGGGACCTCCGCTCCTGTGAGCATTCACCTCACTCTGCAGGACACACATCAGCCTCAGATTCAACTTCAAAGCTCTAATTACTCAGAAACACAGCTCCCTCCATGTCTAGCATATCTATCTATCAGACAAGTAGATGACGACATTGATCCTGGTTTCTGTAGTGTTAATTCACCATGATCACACTGATGGTCCTGAGTTACTGTGCATCCATTAAACCAGCAGGTGGGGTGTTCATTTCCTCACAATATTCAGGAAGGCAGGTCATCTTTACTACAGTTGATGATGAGTCCTACAAAAGCACGGGAGACTAACCCACCAGCCCTTACGTGATCCACAGTCAAGCCTGATGTATTTCTGGATGCTGACATGATGAGAGAACATTGTGGCTCTTTTGGGGCTATATTTCTTGTCCTGTGGACTGAACTATTTAACCCCTTTAGTTAAGGATGTTTGGGAGACTCAAAGCAAACCTTTTGGGAAAAAAATCTTAACGATGATGACGCAAAGCCCATAAAAAGGCACTTTTAGGCCAAATATACAATTGAGTCGGAAGTTTACATACACCTTAGCCAAATACATTTAAACTCAGTTTTTCACAATTCCTGACATTTAATCCTAGTAGAAAGGTATTGTATTGTATCTTTTCCATATGTATTACATTCCCTAAATCCCGTAACCACATTTCAAAGGTAGGTACAGTCTACAATTTCCAAAATTGCAATATGACCCTTTTTGGCTAATAGAGTACAAAGAGAGACAGCCTTCCCTTCCTGGTTATTCCCATCAACTGTACCAAACAGAGTGATCAATAGGTCTGGGGCTAGAACTCTATCAAAGGCTTTAGATAAGTAATCAAAAATGAGAGCCCAGTAAGCATGTAACTTAGGGCATGTCCAGAATAAGTGGGTCAGTAAGCATGTAACTTAGGGCATGTCCAGAATAAGTGGGTCAATGTCCCCTCATCCTGCTTGCACCTCTCACATAGTGGTGAGGTGTCCGGGAATATTTTACAGTTTTACTTTTGAGTAATGTAACCTGTGTATCACCTTAAACTGTACAGGGTTGTGTCTGGCATTCATTGAACTGTGGTTTATACTCCTGAGAGCTTCTACCCAGTCCTCATCTGAGATTTCTGAACCAAGTTCTTGTTCCCAAGACCTTGTAATGGTGTCTGAGGATACCTCTATGTGGGCCTGTAATCCATCATACAGTCTAGAGACTGACCCTTTTGAATGGGGTTTGACAAGGATCAAGCTATCTAATGTAGGACTATTTGGCTTCATGCCATACTGTGGGATATGTGTCCTTAAGAAATTCCTGATTTGGAGGTATCTGAAAAAACGTGTTGTTGGCATGTTAAACTTTCCCTGTAATTGTTGAAATGAAGCTAACTGACAATCTATGTATAGATTACCAATTGTTGTGAGCCCCTTCTCCCTCCACTGTGAAAACACCACATCATTCAATGCAGGGTGGAAAGCATGATTCAGGCAAATTGGGCTGTCAATGTAAACAGTGGGTATGTTAAGAAAACACCTAATCTGTTTCCAGATCCTAAGCGTATGACAAATGACTGGATTAGAGTCATAAGTGTCTTTTTTCACATATGATGGACTATTAACAAGTTCAGGGAGTGAGGAACGTTGACAGGAGGCCTGCTCAATCAAAAGCCATGAAGGCATATCCTACATGTCATCGCATGTAGCAAGGAGTTCCATGGCTATAGCGAAGAGAGCAGGTGAAATAGGGCACCCCTTGAACAGGCGGAGTGACTGCGACATTTCCTGATTGGTTACCACGGACGCCATTGGGTGTGCATAAATAATTCTTATCAAATTAATAACTTCCTTTCCAAACCCGAAATGCTCCAGAACCGACATCATATACTTCCACTCAATCTGATCAAATGCCTTCTCTGCATCAAGAGCTATTACCACTACCTCAACCTTATGATCATGATACATTACGTTGAAAAGACTTCTCAAATTGTAGTATATATGTCGGCCTGGAATAAAACCTGTCTTTTCAGGGTGTATGATGTCGGAAATATATTTTTTCAATCGGTTTGCCAATATCTTTGTCAACACCTTGTTTTCTATGGGGTGTAACGACACAGGGCGATAAGACGACATCTCCATGGAATCTCTATCTTTTTTCAAGATCAGTGCTATTGTAGCATCATATAGTGTTTGCGGGAGTTTGGCATTTTCTTTGGATTGTTTAAACATTCGCAACATAAGTGGAGATAGACTGGCGCAGTCTTCTTATAGAATTCTATTACATATCCATCGGGCCCAGGGGCCTTGCTGTTTGGAAATTGTGCTATCGCTGTGTTAATTTCCTCTAAAGTTATCCTGGCATCAAGTGCAGCAGCTGCCCCCCTGTCTAGTTTAGGAAGTTCACATTCACATAGCGTTCCATAGTTTGTGGATCAGTAGCATCGCATTTTGATTGGTATAGCTCTGAGTAAAACTGCGCAAAGCATTTATTAATATCCTGCGGATCTGTTACTATTTTACCCTTCTTGTCTTTTATTTTGTGAATAGCTCTAGATGCCTGTACATCCCTTAGCTGTCTTGCTAATAATTTATGTGGTTTGTCACCAGGTTCAAAATAACTTTATTACGTTCTAGCAAGTAAAGAGCCCACCCGTTTCAAAAGGATGGTATTGTATTCATATTTTAACTTTGTGATCTTCTCAAGGACTGTAAACGAGGAATTCGTCCCAAAAACGTTCTCCTGTTCCCCTAACTCTCTTTCAATTTCTCTCAGCCTAGTATTGGCACGTTTCTTCCTCTCTGATGTATAAGAAACAATGTAACCTCTAATCACAGCCTTTAGAGATTCCCAAAGGGTGGAGTCGTCAACATCCCCCGTGTCGTTAGTTCAGAGGAAAAAGGCAATCTGCTCCTTCAAATACTGACAAAAAGCCTCATCTTTCAACAGGTACGCGTCTAAGCACCACGGTCGCCGACCTGTCGACATATTGTCGAGTTTCAGCACCATAGACAGAGGAGAGTAGTCCGCAATTAGATTAGGGTGATAGGTAACCGACTCAGCTGCTGAAATTAGTTTGTAGTCCAACAAAAAAAATGGTCAATTCTGGAATATGATTTATGAACTGATGAAAAGAAAGAATAATCCCTGTCTGTTGGGTACGTCAGTCTCCAAATATCGACAATATTAAGGTTTGTCATCAATGTATTTAGACAGACACTGGCATTTGATTGTTGAAGTGACCTTGATAGCTGTTTATCTAAAAGAGGATCTAACGTACAGTTAAAGTCACCTCCCACAATAACACTTGTATCCAAGATATTTGGTATGGCCTTAAATACCCTTTGAAAAAATAATGGATCATCGATGTTGGGTCCATATAAATTGACCAAGGTTATTGGTTTCGAATTCAGTGTACCAGCCACAATAATATACCGACCATTAGGATCTGAAATCGAGGATGAGTAAACAAAAGGAATGTTTTTCCTTATCAGGATTGCTACCCCTCTCGCTTTTGCATCAAAGTTAGACTGGTATATCTGACCGATCCAGCCGACTCGTAGCTTGGCCTGAGCGGAGCGTTTAATATGAGTTTCTTGAAGAAGCACTATGTCAGCACCCAGTGATTTAAGATGAGAAAAAACCTTAGCTCGTTTCACCACATGCCCTAAGCCATTACGGTTCCGGCTGACTATCTTTATTCCACCTGGTCTACTCTGTGCTCTGTCACTATGTGGCATTTCTTATTTTTGAGCAAATTGTTGCTGTCATACAAAACCCAGTAGAAAAACGCCCGCCGTGCGGGAGCTTGTCATGCCACCTGTATTAATAAACATGAACAGAAAACACAGACCCCATCCCCCCTCCCGTCCCTTTACTGAGTGACTTCCCCAAACTAAGCACTCCTTGGCTAACACACAAACCTTAGGGTGTCTAGACATACAGCTTGAACTAACTCATCTATAGATGCTCAGCATATAAACTAATATTAAATAACACTTAACACTTAACTCTCAAGTTAGGGGGTGAGTGGCGCTAATACATGATATGCTAAACAATGCTATATTAGCCACAACATCTCACCTATCATATAAGTCACAATTTCTGATCGAAAAGACATAGGCCGGAAATTCAAACACATTCCTGGCCTGTATTTGGCCATTAAGCCGGCTGACACAGCCGTTCTGTATCCTCAGCCAGGGAGCTTGCTTGTCAAGAACAGATCGGCCTCTTTTGGGTTGTCAAACGTATGTGTTGATCCCTCGACTGTCACCTTAAACCAGGCTGGGAAGAGGAATCCATATCGGATGTTGGCCGCCCTGCATTTGTTGTGTACCTCATCATACACTTTCCATTGGTTCCTCACCTCCTAGGTAAGATCTGGGTAGAAAGACACCCTGGCTCCGTTGTAGTTAAGGGGGAACTTTTGACTAGCCAGCTTGAGGATGAGATCCCTGGTCTGGAGATAGTGCAGCCATACAATGGTGGCCCGCCCTTGGCCGGCTTCGTTGCCTGAGATCTGTGTGCGCGGTCGATCAGGATGGCCGTTTTGAAGTGTTCACTCCCCAGCAATGCCAGTATCAGCTCTGAGACAAATTCAGTGGGTTTCCCTTTCTCAGTGTCCTCCTGGATCCCACATATTCAGATGTTCTGGCATCTTGAATGCGACTCGAGCATTTCCAGTCGGGCTTTCAGGGTTTTGTTGTCATTTTTTAACGTTGCGCACTGTTTCTCTATGTCCTGTAGCCTGGCCTCGTGATCGACTTTCGTCTGCTCAACCTCATGCACCCTTCCCTTAGTTGCCTTCACAGTTTCGGCCAGAGTCCCAATACTCTTTGAGATATCAGCCAACCTTGTGTCCACCTTCTTGCTTAGTCAGTTCATGGCATCCAGTATGTCACTTTGAGTAGGATCTGTGGGGAACTCTTGGAAGCTAGCCTCTTCAGCTAACTCCTCGTGGGTTGGCGACGTTGAAATTGGTTCGTTGTCTATCTCATTCAAGTTATCTTGTTTAGCGCCCCCTTTTTTGGTGCCTTTTCCCTTTGTCATATTTGTTTGAAGTTATAGGTCGTGAGAGGTTAAGATAAATACTAATTTGTTTCAAAATACAGCAGAGCTCTAGCAAAGCACGTCTACTCCATAGCACGCTCTCTAGCGCCCCCCCCCCAGAATTATTTATTTCAACTTTTATTTCTTTCATCACATTCCCAGTGGGTCAGAAGTTTACATACACTCAGTATTTGGTAGCATTGCCTTTAAATTTTTTTAAATTGGCCAAACATTTCGGGCAGCCTTCCACAAGCTTCCCACAATAAGTTGGGGGAATTTTGGCCCATTCCTCCTGACAGAGCTGGTGTTTTCTATAGGATTGAGGTCAGGACTTTGTGATGGCCACTCCAATACCTTGACTTTGTTGTCCTTAAGCCATTTTGCCACAACTTTGGAAGTATGCTTGGGGTCATTGTCCATTTGGAAGACCCATTTGCGACCAAGCTTTAACTTCCCGACTGATGTCTTGAGATGTTGCTTTAATATATCCACATAATTTTCCACCCTCATGATGCCATCTATGTTGTGAAGTGCACCAGTCCCTCCTGCAGCAAAGCATCCTCACAACCTGATGCTGCCACCCCTGTGCTTCACGGTTGGGATGGTGTTCTTTGGCTTGCAAGCCTCCCCCTTTTTCCACCAAACATAACAATGGTCATTATGGCCAAACAGTTATATTTTTGTTTCATCAGACCAGAGGACATTTCTCCAAAAAGTGCGATCTTTGTCCACATGTGCAGTTACAAACTGTAGTCTGGCTTTTTTTATGGAGGTTTTGGAGCAGTGGCTTCTTCCTTGCTGAGCGGCCTTTCAGGTTATGTCGATATAGGACTCGTTTTACTGTGGATATAGATACAGTGCCTTGCGAAAGTATTCGGCCCCCTTGAACTTTGCGACCTTTTGCCACATTTCAGGCTTCAAACATAAAGATATAAAACTGTATTTTTTTGTGAAGAATCAACAACAAGTGGGACACAATCATGAAGTGGAACGACATTTATTGGATATTTCAAACTTTTTTAACAAATCAAAAACTGTAAAATTGGGCGTGCAAAATTATTCAGCCCCCTTAAGTTAATACTTTGTACCGCCACCTTTTGCTGCGATTACAGCTGTAAGTCGCTTGGGGTATGTCTCTATCAGTTTTGCACATCGAGAGACTGAAGTTTTTTCCCATTTCCCCATTTTTTCCCTTTCCTCCTTGCAAAACAGCTCAGTACAACAGTACTTTTGTACCTGTTTCCTCCAGCATCTTCACAAGGTCCTTTGCTGTTGTTCTGGGATTGATTTGCACTTTTCGCATCAAAGTACGTTCATCTCAAGGAGACAGAATGTGTCTCCTTCCTGAGCAGAATGACAGCTGCGTGGTCCCATGGTGTTTATACTTGCGTACTATTGTTTGTACAGATGAACATGGTACCTTCAGGCGTTTGGAAATTGCTCCCAAGGATGAACCAGACTTGTGAAGGTATACAGTTTTTTTTCTGAGGTCTTGGCTGATTTCTTTTGATTTTCCCATGATGTCAAGCAAAGAGGCACTGATTTTGAAGGTAGGCCTTGAAATACATCCACAGGTACACCTCCAATTGACAAAAATTATACCAATTATCCTATCAGAAGCTTCTAAAGCCATGACATAACTTTCTGGAATTTTCCAAGCTGTTTAAAGGCACGGCCATAGGTTTGGCATGGGTCCTCAGATCCTCAAAAGGTTCTACAGCTGCACCATCAAGAGCATGGTTGCATCACTGCCTGCTATGGCAACTGCTCGGCCTCCGACCACAAGGCACTACAGAGGGCAGTGCAAACGGCCCAGTACATCACGGAGTCCAAGCTTCCTACCATCCAGGACCTCTATACCAGGCGGTGTCAGAGGAAGGCCCTAAAAATTGTGAAAGACTCAAGCCACCCTAGTCATAGTCTGTTCTTTCTGCTACCGCATGGCAAGCAGTACCAGAGTGCCAAGTCTAGGTCCAATAGGCTTCTAAATAGCTTCTACCCCCAAGCCATAAGACCCCTGAACATCTAGTCAAATGGCTACCCAGACTATTTGCCCCCCACCCCCATCTTTACGCTGCTGCTACTCTCTGTTGTCATCTATGCATAGTCACTTTAATAACTCTACCTACATGTACATACTACCTCAACTAACTGGTGCCCCTGCACATTGACTCTGTCTCGGTACCCCCCTGTATATAGTCTCGCTATTGTTATTTCACTGCTGCTCTTTAATTATTTGTTACTTTTATCACTAATTCTTATCCATATTTTTTTGAAACTGCATTGTTGGTTAGGGGCTCTAAGTAAGCATTTCACTGTAAGGTCTACACCTGTTGTATTCGGAGCATGTGACTAATACAATTTGATTTGAATGAGTAGGTGTGTCCAAACTCTCGACTGGTACTGTATGTATATAATTTATTTATTTATTTATTTAGCTCAGAAAAATTGGGGGGCCAAGTAAAACCAGTTGGGGAACCCTGTAGTACAGTATTATTCAGAGACCAGACATAACACCAACGCTTTACTTTACATGACACCTGCCGTCAATAAACTGCTTGTTTCATGTACTTAACAGTAAAACAGCAAAAGTTTGTCTAGCAAAGTGACTCAGTTTCTACTGTGGTCAGAGAGTATCATTAAGTATCACTTTCTCCTCCGTGACTGTCCTCCAGTGTCGATGACATTGGCATTGCCCAGCCAGAGGTCCTTGTCAGCTGTGATCCCTCCCCCACTCTGATGTCCTGTGGAAATATGACCATATGTTATGGGAACAGAGAAAGCTCACTATTAGCATAATAAACATGAAGTACATAAATAATGTAGAGATTACACTTCATCTTTCAAGGCTACATCAGTCATAGGGAGAGATCAGCACTTTTTGGTGCCAGTGTGCCTTTGCCCTGTGAAAGCTTTGATCATGGAACAGGGTATGTAAATTCTGACCACATGTTGAGTGCCAGGCTCAATAAGTGGAACAAAGAGGCCAGGCACAATCAATAGTGTTGTCCAAGTCCAATGGATAAAACTCCAGGAAAAGAGTTACAGTACATCGATCTCCGCTCACCTTTTGTCACCTCCCTTTATTGAGGCTTGAAACTTCGTACAACAATGTGATATAATAAACTGAGTAGCAGAAGGACAAGAGGACTTTCAAGGAGGAGAGAGAGGCTCAAGTCAGTACAGAACAAGAGCAGCATAAACTTGGCCAGGAATAACTTAGTGAGTAGGCATAGCAAGAGAGACTGCACAGGCCTGATTCTCCATCCTCCACTTACATTTTAGCAAACACTCGTATACAGAGGGATTAGGATTAATTGCTTTTCAAGGGCACATCGACAGATTTTTCACCTAGTCGGGTCAGAGATTCGAACCAGCAACCTTCTGGTTAATGGCCCAACGTTCTTAACCGCTAGGCTACCTGTCGCCCATCATCATCATGACTCCCCCCAAAGAGCCTTCCTCTGTGGTCTGGCATGCTATGCAGTCTGCACTCCTCCTCCTGCTCCATCCCTGTCCCATCCACTGTATCCTCCTCCTTCACCCTATTCCCCTGTGGAGCTCCAGCTGGTAATAGATGTGCTCAGGTCCTGGGAGGCAGACAGGTCAGGAGAGGCTCCTGACCCTTGCCCCGTCACTGTCACTGTCAAGCCTGGCCCCTGGAGAGGAGACTCTGTCCAAATCGACAAACTGAACCATACATTCTCATCTCACCCTGGGTAACATGCATCAGTAGTAAGGGGAACAAAGAAGGATTCAGCAGAAATAAGGACATGTTAGTCTTCAATTTGATCAAAGTTAAATGTGATCAAAAGATGAATGTAGAGAGGGGGGGGGGTTGAGAGAGAAAGAGAGGGTTGAGAGAACAGACTGGTAATGGTAATAGAGAAAGAGAAGTAGACAGGAATAAACAGGCAAGGAGAAGCATAGACGAATAATAGAATGAAAGAAAGGAAGAATGTGAGAAAAAGTCACTTTGAAAGAGAAACCAAAAGAGACAGAAAATGTACTGAGAAGAGAACGTTGAAAATGTACTGAGAATCAGTGGTTTGAACCCAAATGATTTCCCAATTGCTTCGTTGTAAACAGAATCACTATTTTGGGGGGTTTCGTTCCACTGTTCCAACCAACAAAATAACGTTCTGAAAAAAGTAAAAGTTTATATCATTCCTTTTTTAACCTGTGATATCAACCGTTTAAAAAAAACATTTAGCTCACTAAATTACTTCCTCAATCAGTGCGCATAGAGCAGGCAAGCTAGTTGCTTACATGCGTGATGGACAGACAAGTGGTAACTATGGCGCAAGACGCGATTTACATTTTGCAGGTGTGGAGAGCGCGAGAGAGGGTTGAAGAGGCTTGAAGCGCTGGGCATTTTATGACATGTATTATATGAATTACGTCCACAGAATTATACATAGGAGGAGCAGCTTCTATGGAGGAATTTGAAAGCCCGTTGAGCTAGCTAGCTAACGAGCTTGTGTGTGCAGAGTGGCATCGGTATTAAAAACACTTACCTTTATGTAGTTAATAAATCCAACGTGAAGCGTGATAAGGATACTGTAGGCCTAGTTAACTGGCATTTCAAAAGTTATTCCATTCTTCTTTAAAAATCTCTCTCACGATCTTTCGAAATCAAGCTTGTAACGTCAGGACAGTAGGGGGGGCAGGTAGCCTATACACTTACAGGAACAAGATTTTCAATTTGACAGAGTGAGGGCTTTGCATAGGCGCTTTGTTGCGTTGTTGTGGGACTAGAAAAAAATGCCTGGAACGTAAAATAACGTTATTAGCCGATTCCCATGCCTTTAAAATAGCAGTTGTGCCAGGTTCCATTTCTGTTCCCTGAAAAATGTTATTTTCAGGTTATGTTCAGTTCCCTGAACCGGTTCCTAGTCCTGCTGAGAAGAAAGAGACAATATGAAATGTACTGAGAAGAGAGACAGAGGGCAAATCGAGAAGGAAAGAGACAGACAGGATGAACAGCATAAAGGATGCAGGAGGAATGAATGGGTGAGCAGTGAGTGATAAGCCGAGGGCCCTGTCCACAGTCCTGTCAACTGGTGATGTATAGGCATCTTATCTCAGAGGACCAAACACATTATCAAAAACACGAAGACATTGGGTCAATAAGTCTCATGGCCTGGACATGAATAGCAAATAAGGGGTTGTCAGTGACAGTGTCTGCCTTGCCTTAGCCATGGTTTGTGATGCTTGCCTTGTGGTGGAAGTTTTGCTCTCGCTCCAGTGACTATGGTGCATGTTATATAGTGAGATAGAATTTTCTATGAAAGCATGACAACATTGAGAAAAAACTGGAATTAAATGTCTTGAGGTCAACTGTGATGGAATGGTTTAACGTTCAATATAGCCCAGGCTGTCACTGCTTTTTAGACTTAGTGACAGTGTTCATGTGTACTAATTCACGCTGCGTCATATGAATTGCTGGGTGATCCTCTATAGTGAAATGTTTTGTCACCGCCTTTGGCAGTATTGTTGTAGCAATACAGGCCAAATCATTCATATTGGCTTACAATAGACACTGCTGCTGCACCGAGGTGGCATTGCAAACACAGTGGAGCCTCATCCGATTGTCATGGAGACAAGGGCTGATTGAAGCTAGGCCATGGATGAGGACATAGGCAGAAGGAGAGAGAGGGACGACGGAGAGAGACTTATGCTCTAGACTCGAAGAGAGACAGATGCATCAGACTGCATACAGAGAGAACACACCACACTTCTCTCACCCACCAACTTTACTCAGCTGATCATTCCAGCCATCCATTCATTTAAAAGTGCAGAATAGATTTCCTTTCATCAGATGAGCTAGTGTGCTGCAAATACCTCTAGGAATGTGAAAGTAAAGGGTGAACAGACAGGTGTGCTTGAAAGACAATTAGATGGCAGACCAACAGCACCTTGTCATCATGTCTGCGACCAAGGTGTCAATGAAGAGCATGATCAAAGATGAGCCAGATGTCTTAATCATGTTGGAGCTTTCTGCAACAAAACGGGAGGAAGGTAACATAACACAGCAAGAAATGGGCAGAAATCTAAGAATGATTGTGGCAGAACTACACACGCACACGAACAAATTACTCAGTCACCATCAGCAGTTTGACCTCAGATTTGGGCCCTTGTGTGCTTTGCGTTCACCTCCCTCCATCCCCTCCCAACTTTCCTTACAAATGCAGAAGTTATATTGTGCATTACAGTAAAGATCACTGGCAAACTCCCCAGGGGCTTGATCCATAGCCGACAAACGTAGCATGGCACTGAAGTCTAAAAGGCTCCACAATGGTTCACAAAGACAAACGTTGTGTTACAAATTCCACCCTATTCCCTTTATAGTGCACTACTTCTGACCAGGGCTCGTATGGAATAGACTTCCGAAAGAAGATACCTACCAGTCCACAGAACAGAGGTACCAGATGCTGGCCTCACTTCCAATCATACACAATAATTGCTGGTAGACAGATACAAGTACAAAGGGATCCCCATTAGGTACATGGTGCCACACATACAGTAGTGTTAACTAATGCCGCAAAGCTTAATGACCTTCTTTAAACATGTTGACTGAATCACTTCACCACCAGATGGAGGAAGGAAAGGATTTTACACTCTCTCCACTATCAATGCACACACACACACACTGGCTCTGACGCACATCAGATGTGGCAGGGCTTGCAAACTATCACGGATTACAAAGGGAAACCCAGCCACGAGCTGTCCATTGACACAAGCCTACCAGACGATCTAAATGTCTTCTAATTCTAGCTTTGAGGCAAGCAACACTGAACCGTGTGTGAGAGCACCAGCTGATCTGGACGACTGTCACACTCTCCGTATCCGATATGAGCAAAACCTTTAAGCAGGTTAACATTCCCAAGGCCCCAGTTGTAACCAGACGGATTACCAGTCCACGTACTCAGAGAATGCGCTGACCAGCTGGCAAGTGTGTTCACTGACATTTTCCACCTCTCCCTGACCCAGTCTGTAATACCTATATATTTCAAGCATACCACCATAGTCCCTGTGCCCAAGAACATCAAAGTAACCTGACTAAATGACTATTGCCTCGTAGCACTCACATCTGTAGCCATGAAATGCTTTGAAAGGCTGGTCAAGGCTCACATCAACACCTGGGGCCATTCCCAGGTGGTGAGGGTAGACAACAATACATCTGCCACGCTGACCCTCAACACAGGGGCCCCTCAGGGGTGTGCTTAGTCCACTCCTATACCCCTTGTTCATCCAAGACTGCATGGACACGCATGACTCCAACACCATCATTACATTAGCAGACATGGTGGTAAACTGTACCAACGATGATGAGAAAGCCTTTAGGGAAGAGGTCAGTGTGTTGCCATGACAATAATCTCTCCCTCAAAGGAGCTGATTGTGGACAACAGGAAACAGAATGTTTAGCTTGCCCCATTCAAATCTACGGGGCTGTAGAGTAGCGTGTCGAGAGCTTCAAGTTCCTCACAGTCCACATCACCAAGGATCTATCATGGTCCAAACATACCAACACAGTTGTGAAGAGGGCACGACAACACCTCTTCCCCCTCAGGGTGTTCGACAGCTTCACCATATGGCCCAGTACATAATGGGTCCAAGCTCCTTTCCATCTAGGTCCTCTATACCAGGTGGTGTCAGAGGAAGCCCCCCCCCCCAAAAAAAACTGTCAAAGACTCCAGCCACCCGAAGCCACAGACTGTTCTCCCTGCTACCGCATGGCAAGCAGTATCAATACACCAAGACTGGAATTAACAGGACCCTGAACAGCTTCTACCCCCAAGCCATAAGACTTCTAAACAAGACTGCTAAATAGCAAATCAAATGAGACTCATTTCCGAAAACTAGGAGTATATCACGGGTCATTACCTCACAGGAGAGCCGTTTGAATGTAAACTTCTCTTTTTTAAATCAAATTTTGTTTTAGGGCAGAAATGCTTTCTCCATATGAACTTTCATGTGCCTTAATAACAAACTTGTTTGCCATCTGTAAATATGAATACAATTGTTCAATTACGAGCCTAGTTGGTTTAGCCACAGAAAAATACATTGGTCTGCCATATAGCTCTGGCTATCTACTACGATTTCAGAGCATGGGTAAGATATCGTAGCTAGATAAATTCAGGTATTACACTTTTCTAATTTTGAAAGTCATTTTCATTTCAAGTTATGGTGTACTGTTAGCTAGCTAACGTTAAGTATATGATCTTATCATTTGTATCGCAGCCATTTGCTCTGCTAGTTGTAGCCTAATGTTAGCTAGCTAACATTGAACCTGGTTGGTTAGCTACCTGCAGATTCATTCAGGGTAGTAACGTCATGAGTTGGGATTATGGTTCATTGTTTAGCTAGCCAGCTACATGTCTTAACAAAAGACTCCACTATGCAAGTAACCATTTCCGGTGCGTTCATAATTTCAGTCTGGCCATCTACTCCAATTTCAGAGCACTCTCGTCTGACTGTGCCAGAGCGCAGAATAACTGATGAATTTACGAATGCTCAACACCCGTTGAATATGGCCGGTGTCAGTAAATGCCTGCAAAAAAAGCATAATTAAATTGTTGCCAGCAGCACAGTTAGTCACCAACGCTCTGGATAACATGAAAACAGCCTAACCAGTTCTGCTAGGGTGAGTAAAATGGTCAGAGTTTGGGTGGGGGTTAAAGCTTAAAAGGGTCTGGGTCGTAAGTTTCACTACCTTACCCAAATCTCCCACTGAGGTGCACAGACGATTGTACTCACCTCCTCGGACCGATGTCCCAACAGCGAGTAGAGTAAGAGTCTCCAGCCTGGGCAGGGGCCTGGAAACAAACCAATGTACTCTCTCCAACGCAGCACACAACCAACTATCTACCGCAGTGGCAAATTTACCAAACAAGCAAAGGTAACCAATACTAGGTCCCAAACATTACAACTCAAAAAAAGCTGTCACAAAAGATGCAAACAAAGCACCTACAGAGTTTAACATTAACTCCACGTTTACTCCCAAACACAATACCTTCAAGATCCTGGACGAGCCCCCACTTGTCACGAACCGGCTCGAAGTTCGTAACAAAAAGGGAGACAACGTGGAGATAAGGAATAACAAATATATTTATTAGCTTAAGTAAACTAAACACAATTAACAATGGTGTAAGTGAGTGTTTGCGTGCATACATGTGAGAATGAGGGGTGTTGAAAAGGTGCCAAAGCAAACAAACAGCCACAAAAATGCCACAACCAAAATCTATAAGTGTGTCTGCATGGAGAGTCTCCTCACTGAATGGGGAAGAGGTGTATTTATCCCCGGACAAACCCGGGCCCTGGTGTGTCCAACGTCTCTGATGACACTCCCAGCTCCGCCCGCCGACATACTAATAAGGAAAACAAGCGCAAATAGAAAGAATACGGCAGACAGAGTGAGAGGTTCGTCACATTATCAACTTTCAAAGCAGAATTTCTTTCCCATTGTTCCTCAAATATAGTGTATGATATACCATGTTGTAGCTGTGTGTGTCTGCTTTTATCCAAAGTAAAAAACACCATTTCAAATTTTGCTACATTAGACCAAATCAAGGAGGTTGGTAACAAAAGGACTACCTGCATTGACTCTTTCTTGCAATAACTATTTTGCACTGACTCTATACACACACACATACTGGACTCTACCCATACTTACACTGACACCAACACACACACACACACACACGCTGCTGTTAGTCACTTTACCTCTACATATACAGTACATAGCTGCCTCAATTACCTCGCACCCCTGCTGCACATTGACTCAGTACTGTTACTCCCTGTATATAGCAGTGGAGGCCCCTCAGAGGAAGGGGAGGACCATCCTCCACAGTGAATTTCAAACAAATAAAAATGGTAAAACATTGAAAAAGTTATCAATTTTAGATAAAAGTATACCAAATATATTCACGTCACCAAATAATTGATTAAAACACACTGTTTTGCAATGAAGGTCTACAGTAGCCTCAACAGCACTCTGTAGGGTAGCACCATGGTGTAGCCGGAGGACAGCTAGCTTCCGTCCTCCTCTTGGTACATTGACTTCAATACAAAACCTAGGAGGCTCTTGGTTCTCAACCCCTTCCATAGACTTGCACAGTAATTTTGACAACTTCCAGAGGACAGCCTCCAACCTATCAGAGCTCTTGTAGCATGAACTGACATGTTGTCCACCCATTCAAAGGATCTGAGAATGAATAGTACTGAAAGCATAAGCTACAGCTAGTTAGCACTGCAGTGCATACAATGTGATGAGTAGTTGACTCAAAGAGAGAGAAGAACAAGTGTTGAACAGTTTAACAAATGAATTTCTTCAAAAATGAAGCGCAAAATAGCTAGCAAATGCAACTGGCTAGTTTAGTTACTCAAACACCCGGATCAAACAGAGGGATGCTATGGTAGCTAGCTGGCTATGACTATCCAACACAACACTGAAACTCTTCCAAGTCAAGGTAAGCTATTGGTTTTATTAATGCATTGCCACCGGGGCCCGCCGGTGTAACTGCTTACTGACTATACACTAACGTTACCGCATGATTGTAGTGGGTTTACTAACACATTAGTTATATTAGCTATGTTGACTAGGACGTTACTTTAGCTAATATGGAGACAACGATGTAGGCTGTGTGTAGCGGATATGACATGGTTTGGCTTGGAAAGTTTTTTTTTGCCTGGTCACATACAGCTGATGTGTTGTTCATTGAAGTCCACAAACAAAGGGAAAAGCTGAGAGGCGGAGAGTGCATAGAGGATCGAATGAATACAACATGGCTGCTATAAACAGGGGTGTATTCATGCCACCTATTCTGTTGAAAATGTTTCTTAAACTGAAGCAAACAAAAACAGATAAAAATACCTAAATTTGTCCAATAGAAACTCCTGTTTGCAATTGTTGGACTAATGATTACATCTGTAACGATTGTCTTTGGGAGAAGGAGAAGAGGACCAAAGTGCAGCATGGTACGTATTCATAATACTTTTAATAAAGATGAATACTGAACAAAAATAACAAACTGACAAACGAACAGTTCTGCAAGGTGCAACAAAAGCACTAAACAGAAAATAACTACCCACCCCCAGGCGGGAGAACCTGGAGGGAGGAGACGGAGAGACAGCCTGGTCCTCGGAGGAGGCACAGGATAGACCGGGCCGTGCACAACCCGTCCTGGCTGGATGGTGATTTTAGCCCGGCACGTGCGGGACGCAGGCCGCACTGGGCTGTGCAGACACACGGGAGACAGTGTGCAGAGCCGACGCAGGATATCCTGGCCCGAGGAGACGCACTGGCTGTCTGGAGAGCAGGGCTGGCACATCCACCCTGGCTGGATCCTCACCCTAGCCCGGCAGATGCGGGGAGCTGGGATGTAGCGCACCGGGCTAAGAACGCATACTGGGGACACCGTGCGCTCCACCGCATAACACTGTGCCTGACCAGTACGACGCCGGCCACTGTAAGCACGGGGAGTTGGCTCAGGTCTCCAACCTGACTCTGCCACACTCCGTGTGCCAGGCTGCCTCTTGGGCTCCCTTGCCAGCCGTGTTTGTGACGCCAACTCCATCCTCTGGTACCCCTCCTCGCACTGTTCTAGAGAATCCCAGGCGGGCTCCGGCACTCTCCCTGGGTCGACTGACCACCTCTCTATCTCCTCCCAGTTTGTCTCACACTCCAGATAGCGCTGCTCACCTGTCCAGGAGTCCCTTTCACCACGCTGCTTGGTCCTTTGGTGGTGGGTAGTTCTTTAAAGATTGTCGTCGGGAGAAGGAGAAGAGGACCAAAGTGCAGCGTGGTACGTATTCATAATATTTTTAATAAAGATGAATACTGAACAAAAACGACAAACGAACAGTTCTGCAAGGTGCAACAAAAACACTAAACAGAAAATAACTACCCACCCCCATAGTGAGAAAACAGGCTGCCTAAGTATGGTTCTCAATCAGAGACAACGATTGCCAGCTGCCTCTGATTGGGAATCATACCAGGCCAAACACATAGAAATAGAAAACATAGAACAAAAACATAGAATGCCCACCCCAACTCACGCCCTGACCAAACTAAAACAGACATAAAAAAGGAACTAAGGTCAGGACGTGACAACATCCTAGATAAGCTAGATGAAGGCAAGAGTGTGCAAGGCGGTATTGAATGTGTCAAATATTTATCTCGACCTGTGTGCACCTACTGTCACACCCTGACCATAGTTTACTTTGTATATTTCTATGTTTTGGTTGGTCAGGGTGTGAGCTGAGTGGGCATTCTATGTTTCATGTCTAGTTTGTCTATTTCTATGTCTGGCCTGATATGGTTCTCAATCAGAGGCAGGTGTTAGTCATTGTCTCTGATTGGGAACCATATTTAGGTAGCCTGGGTTTCACTGTGTGTTTGTGGGTGATTGTTCCGGTCTCTGTGTTTGCACCAGATAGGACTGTTTCGATTTTTGTTACGTTCATTTACGTTCTTTGTTTTGTAGTGTTTGTATTGATTCGTGTTTTTACGTTTGTTTATTAAACATGGATCGCAATCTACACGCCGCATTTTGGTCCGACTCTCCTTCACCACAAGAGAACCGTTACAGAATCACCCACCGCAACGGGACCAAGCGGCGTGTCAACAGGCAGGAGCCACAGGAGAAGCAACAGCGGCGCAATGAGGATTGGACATGGGACGATATATTGGATGGCAAGGGTTGCTATACATGGGAGGAGATCCTGGCGGGAAGGGATCGCCTTCCATGGGAACAGGTGGAGGCAGCGAGGAGAGCAGAGGCAGCCGGAGAGAGGAGCCGGTTGGCAAGGAAGCCAAAGAGTCAGCCCCAAAAATTTATTGGGGGGCTCACAGGGAGTAGGGCTACGCCAGGTAGGAGACCTGCACAAACTCCCTGTGCTTACCGGGGGCTAGAGAGACCGGGCAGGCACCGTGTTATGCAGTGGATGCGCACGGTGTCCCCAGTGCGGGTGCATAGCCCGGTGCGGTATATTCCAGCTCCGCGTATCGGCCGGGCTAGATTGAGCGTCGAGCCAAATGCCATGAAGCCGGCTCTACGCATCTGGTCCCCAGTGCGTCTCCTTGGGCCGGCTTACATGGCACCAGCCTTGCGCTCGGTGTCTCCGGTTCGCCTGCATAGCCCAGTGCGGGCTATTCCACCTCACCGCACTGGCAGGGCGACCGAGAGCATTCAACCAGGTAAGGTTGGGCAGGCTCGGTGCTCAAGAGCTCCAGTGCGCCTGCACGGTCCGGTCTATCCAGTACCACCTCCACACCCCAGCCCTCCGGTAGCAGCTCCCCGCACCAGGCTTCCTGTGCGTGTTCTCGGTCCAGTACCACCAGTGCCAGCACCACGCATCAGGCCTACAGTGCGCCTCGCCTCTCCAGCGCTGTCAGGGCCTTCCTCTCCTGCGCTGTCGGAGTCTCCCGCCTGTTCAGCGCTACCAGAGCCTTCCGCCTCTACAGCGTTGCCGGAGTCTCCTGCCTGTTTAGCGCAACCAGAGCTGCCAGTCTGCATGGAGCAGCCAGAGCTGTCAGTCTGCATGGAGCAGCCAGAGCTGCCAGTCTGCATGGAGCTGCCAGTCTGCATGGAGCAGCCAGAGCTGCCAGTCTGCATGGAGCAGCCAGAGCTGCCAGTCTGCATGGAGCAGCCGGAGCTGCCAGTCTGCATGGAGCAGCCGGAGATGTCAGTCTGCATGGAGCAGCCAGAGCTTCCAGTCTGCAAGGAGCTGCCAGTCTGCAAGGAGCTGCCAGTCAGCATGGAGCAGCCAGAGCTGCCAGTCTGTAAGAAGCCGCCAGAGCTGTCAGCCTATATGGAGCAGCCAGAGCCGCCAGTCAGCGTGGAGCAGCCAGATCAGTCAGTCTGCCATGATCCGCCAGTCATCCAGACTCTTCCAGATCCGCCAGTCATCCAGACTCTTCCAGATCCGCCAGTCAGCCAGACTCTTCCAGATCCGCCAGTCAGCCAGACTCTTCCAGATCCGCCAGTCAGCCAGACTCTTCCAGATCCGCCAGTCAGCCAGACTCTTCCAGATCCGCCAGTCAGCCAGACTCTTCCAGATCCGCCAGTCTGCCAGACTCTTCCAGATCCGCCAGTCTGCCAGACTCTTCCAGGTCTGCCAGTCTGCCAGACTCTTCCAGATCCGCCAGTCTGCCAGACTCTTCCAGATCCGCCAGTCTGCCAGACTCTTCCAGGTCTGCCAGACTCTTCCAGATCCGCCAGTCTGCCAGACTCTTCCAGATCCGCCAGACTCTTCCAGATCCGCCAGACTCTTCCAGATCTGCCAGTCAGCCAGGATCCGCCAGTCAGCCAGACTCTTCCAGATCTGCCAGTCAGCCAGGATCTGCCAGTCAGCCAGACTCTTCTAGATCTGCCAGTCTGCCAGACTCTTCCAGATCCGCCAGTCTGCCAGACTCTTCCAGATTTGCCAGTCAGCCAGACTCTTCCAGATCTGCCAGTCAGCCAGACTCTTCCAGATCCGCCAGACTCTTCCAGATCCGCCAGACTCTTCCAGATCTGCCAGTCAGCCAGGATCCGCCAGTCAGCCAGACTCTTCCAGATCTGCCAGTCAGCCAGGATCTGCCAGTCAGCCAGACTCTTCTAGATCTGCCAGACTCTTCCAGATCTGCCAGTCTGCCAGACTCTTCCAGATTTGCCAGTCAGCCAGACTCTTCCAGATCTGCCAGTCAGCCAGACTCTTCCAGATCCGCCAGACTCTTCCAGATCCGCCAGTCTGCCAGACTCTTCCAGATCCGCCAGTCAGCCAGGATCTGCCAGAGCCGTCCTCTCCTGTGCTGTCGGAGTCTGAAGAGCCCCTCTGTCCCGAGCTGCCCTCTGTCCCGAGCTGCCCTCTGTCCCGAGCTGCCCCTCTGTCCCGAGCTGCCCCTCTGTCCTGTGTTATTAAGTAGGGTTGCCGTGGCTAGGAGGTCACGGAAGCGGACAAGGTGGAGGAAGACTACGGTGAAGTGGGGGCCACGTCCAGCACCAGAGCCGCCACCGCGGACAGATGCCCACCCAGACCCTCCCCTATAGGTTCAGGTTTTGCGGCCGGAGTCCGCACCTTGGGGGTACTGTCACACCCTGACCATAGTTTACTTTGTATATTTTTGGTTGGTCAGGGTGTGAGCTGAGTGGGCATTCTATGTTTCATGTCTAGTTTGTCTATTTCTATGTCTGGCCTGATATGGTTCTCAATCAGAGGCAGGTGTTAGTCATTGTCTCTGATTGGGAACCATATTTAGGTAGCCTGGGTTTCACTGTGTGTTTGTGGGTGATTGTTCCTGTCTCTGTGTTTGCACCAGATAGGACTGTTTCGATTTTGTTACGTTCATTTACGTTCTTTGTTTTGTAGTGTTTGTATTGATTCGTGTTTTTACGTTTGTTTATTACACATGGATCGCAATCTACACGCCGCATTTTGGTCCGACTCTCCTTCACCACAAGAGAACCGTTACAGAATCACCCACCGCAACGGGACCAAGCGGCGTGTCAACAGGCAGGAGCCACAGGAGAAGCAACAGCGGCGCAATGAGGATTGGACATGGGACGATATATTGGATGGCAAGGGTTGCTATACATGGGAGGAGATCCTGGCGGGAAGGGATCGCCTTCCATGGGAACAGGTGGAGGCAGCGAGGAGAGCAGAGGCAGCCGGAGAGAGGAGCCGGTTGGCAAGGAAGCCAAAGAGTCAGCCCCAAAAATTTATTGGGGGGGGCTCACAGGGAGTAGGGCTACGCCAGGTAGGAGACCTGCACAAACTCCCTGTGCTTACCGGGGGCTAGAGAGACCGGGCAGGCACCGTGTTATGCAGTGGATGCGCACGGTGTCCCCAGTGCGGGTGCATAGCCCGGTGCGGTATATTCCAGCTCCGCGTATCGGCCGGGCTAGATTGAGCGTCGAGCCAAATGCCATGAAGCCGGCTCTACGCATCTGGTCCCCAGTGCGTCTCCTTGGGCCGGCTTACATGGCACCAGCCTTGCGCTCGGTGTCTCCGGTTCGCCTGCATAGCCCAGTGCGGGCTATTCCACCTCGCCGCACTGGCAGGGCGACCGAGAGCATTCAACCAGGTAAGGTTGGGCAGGCTCGGTGCTCAAGAGCTCCAGTGCGCCTGCACGGTCCGGTCTATCCAGTACCACCTCCACACCCCAGCCCTCCGGTAGCAGCTCCCCGCACCAGGCTTCCTGTGCGTGTTCTCGGTCCAGTACCACCAGTGCCAGCACCACGCATCAGGCCTACAGTGCGCCTCGCCTCTCCAGCGCTGTCAGGGCCTTCCTCTCCTGCGCTGTCGGAGTCTCCCGCCTGTTCAGCGCTACCAGAGCCTTCCGCCTCTACAGCGTTGCCGGAGTCTCCTGCCTGTTTAGCGCAACCAGAGCTGCCAGTCTGCATGGAGCAGCCAGAGCTGCCAGTCTGCATGGAGCAGCCGGGAGAGCTGCCAGTCTGCATGGAGCAGCCGGGGGAGCTGCCAGTCTGCACGGAGCAGCCGGAGGAGCTGCCAGTCTGCACGGAGCAGCCGGAGGAGCTGCCAGTCTGCACGGAGCAGCCGGAGGAGCTGCCAGTCTGCACGGAGCAGCCGGAGCTGCCAGTCTGCACGGAGCAGCCGGAGCTGCCAGTCTGCACGGAGCAGCCAGTCTGCATGGAGCTGCCAGTCTGCACGGAGCTGCCAGTCTGTAAGAAGCCGCCAGAGCTGTCAGCCTATATGGAGCAGCCAGAGCCGCCAGTCAGCGTGGAGCAGCCAGATCAGTCAGTCTGCCATGATCCGCCAGTCAACCAGACTCTTCCAGATCCGCCAGTCAACCAGACTCTTCCAGATCCGCCAGTCAGCCAGACTCTTCCAGATCCGCCAGTCAGCCAGACTCTTCCAGATCCGCCAGTCAGCCAGACTCTTCCAGATCCGCCAGTCAGCCAGACTCTTCCAGATCCGCCAGTCTGCCAGACTCTTCCAGATCCGCCAGTCTGCCAGACTCTTCCAGGTCTGCCAGTCTGCCAGACTCTTCCAGATCCGCCAGTCTGCCAGACTCTTCCAGATCCGCCAGTCTGCCAGACTCTTCCAGGTCTGCCAGACTCTTCCAGATCCGCCAGTCTGCCAGACTCTTCCAGATCCGCCAGACTCTTCCAGATCCGCCAGACTCTTCCAGATCTGCCAGTCAGCCAGGATCCGCCAGTCAGCCAGACTCTTCCAGATCTGCCAGTCAGCCAGGATCTGCCAGTCAGCCAGACTCTTCTAGATCTGCCAGTCTGCCAGACTCTTCCAGATCCGCCAGTCTGCCAGACTCTTCCAGATTTGCCAGTCAGCCAGACTCTTCCAGATCTGCCAGTCAGCCAGACTCTTCCAGATCCGCCAGACTCTTCCAGATCCGCCAGACTCTTCCAGATCTGCCAGTCAGCCAGGATCCGCCAGTCAGCCAGACTCTTCCAGATCTGCCAGTCAGCCAGGATCTGCCAGTCAGCCAGACTCTTCTAGATCTGCCAGACTCTTCCAGATCTGCCAGTCTGCCAGACTCTTCCAGATTTGCCAGTCAGCCAGACTCTTCCAGATCTGCCAGTCAGCCAGACTCTTCCAGATCCGCCAGACTCTTCCAGATCCGCCAGTCTGCCAGACTCTTCCAGATCCGCCAGTCAGCCAGGATCTGCCAGAGCCGTCCTCTCCTGTGCTGTCGGAGTCTGAAGAGCCCCTCTGTCCCGAGCTGCCCTCTGTCCCGAGCTGCCCTCTGTCCCGAGCTGCCCCTCTGTCCCGAGCTGCCCCTCTGTCCTGTGTTATTAAGTAGGGTTGCCGTGGCTAGGAGGTCACGGAAGCGGACAAGGTGGAGGAAGACTACGGTGAAGTGGGGGCCACGTCCAGCACCAGAGCCGCCACCGCGGACAGATGCCCACCCAGACCCTCCCCTATAGGTTCAGGTTTTGCGGCCGGAGTCCGCACCTTGGGGGGTACTGTCACACCCTGACCATAGTTTACTTTGTATATTTTTGGTTGGTCAGGGTGTGAGCTGAGTGGGCATTCTATGTTTCATGTCTAGTTTGTCTATTTCTATGTCTGGCCTGATATGGTTCTCAATCAGAGGCAGGTGTTAGTCATTGTCTCTGATTGGGAACCATATTTAGGTAGCCTGGGTTTCACTGTGTGTTTGTGGGTGATTGTTCCGGTCTCTGTGTTTGCACCAGATAGGACTGTTTCGATTTTTGTTACGTTCATTTACGTTCTTTGTTTTGTAGTGTTTGTATTGATTCGTGTTTTTACGTTTGTTTATTAAACATGGATCGCAATCTACACGCCGCATTTTGGTCCGACTCTCCTTCACCACAAGAGAACCGTTACACCTACGTTGTAAACGTTCATTCATAGGCTAGGTTGTAGCAGCCTCATGATGGGTATAGGGCAAACTATGATGTGACATTGACGTGGGTGAACGGAATATGAATTACAGTCATCCAACATCCTGTAATAGAAATTAGGTCATGCTCATGATTTTTTTTTTAAATAAACGGCACTGACCTCTACTAGTATATAGGAATGCTATTTTCTACTCCCCATATATAGCCATGTTGTTTTTACTCTTTATTTATATTCGTTATTCACTGTGCCACTATTTCATGTCAGAGACGCAAACTCGGTCTCAACCTTTAAGTCTTTACTGAAGACTCATCTCTTCAGTGGGTCATATGATTGAGTGTAGTCTGGCCCAGGAGTGTGAAGGTGAACGGAAAGGCTCTGGAGCAACGAACTGCCCTTGCTGTCTCTGCCTGGCCGGTTCCCCTCTTTCCACTGGGATTCTCTGCCTCTAACCCTATTACAGGGGCTGAGTCACTGGCTTACTGGGGCTCTCATGCCGTCCCTGGAAGGGGTGCGTCACCTGAGTGGGTTGATTCACTGATGTGGTCATCCTGTCTGGGTTGGCGCCCCCCCTTGGGTTGTGCCATGGCGGAGATCTTTGTGGGCTATACTCGGCCCTGTCTCAGGATGGTAAGTTGGTGGTTGAAGATATCCCTCTAGTGGTGTGGGGGCTGTGCTTTGGCAAAGTGGGTGGGGTTATATCCTTCCTGTTTGGCCCTGTCCTGGGGTGTCCTCGGATGGGTCCACAGTGTCTCCTGACCCCTCCTGTCTCAGCCTCCAGTATTTATGCTGCAGTAATTTATGTGTCGGGGGGCTAGGGTCAGTTTGTTATATCTGGAGTACTTCTCCTGTCCTATTCGGTGTCCTGTGTGAATCTAAGTGTGCGTTCTCTAATTCTCTCCTCTCTCTCGGAGGACCTGAGCCCTAGGACCATGCCCCAGGATTACCTGACATGATGACTCCTTGCTGTCCCCAGTCCACCTGGCCGTGCTGCTGCTCCAGTTTCAACTGTTCTGCCTCCTTATTATTCAAACATGCTGATCATTTATGAACATTTGAACATCTTGGCCATGTTCTGTTATAATCTCCACCCGGCACAGCCAGAAGAGGACTGGCCACCCCACATATGCTCTCTCTAATTCTCTTTTTTCTCTCTCTCGGAGGACCTGAGCCCTAGGACCATGCCCCAGGACTACCTGACATGATGACTCCTTGCTGTCCCCAGTCCATCTGACCGTGCTGCTGCTCCAGTTTCAACTGTTCTGCCTTATTATTATACGACCATGCTGGTCATTTATGATCATTTGAACATCTTGGCCATGTTCTGTTATAATCTCCACCCGGCACAGCCAGAAGAGGACTGGCCACCCCACATAGCCTGGTTCCTCTCTAGGTTTCTTCCTAGGTTTTGGCCTTTCTAGGGAGTTTTTCCTAGCCACCGTGCTTCTACACCTGCATTGCTTGCTGTTTGGGGTTTTAGGCTGGGTTTCTGTACAGCACTTTGAGATATCAGCTGATGTACGAAGGGCTATATAAATAGATTTGATTTGATTTTGATTCAATTATTATATTTTTTTATAATCTTATCTATAACTCTGCATTGTCGGAAAATGACCTGTAATTAAGCACTTCATTGTTAGTCTACACCTGTTGTCTATGAAGCGTGTGACGAATACAATTTGATTTGAGTTGACACACGCACGGACAAGCACACATGCATGGAAGCATGCGAGTATAAAAGACCCCACACACATGCACACACAAACACACACACACATACATACACAGACACAGACACACACACATGAACACACAAACACACACACACATACATACACAGACACACACACACACAAACACATGCTCATACAGTATCCTTGGGAAATGACAAACAGGGGATCTGCGCTCCAGCCATCTGGGGACAATGCGGCAGCAGCTACAGCAGATCCATTACAGTAACAGGGTCTGGCATGGCAGGCAGGTTCAGCTGAAGGAGAGGACAGGCATTGACACCCATACTAATGAGACTACACATTAGGCAGTCAGTAACCGACCACGTACTGTAGCATGCAGGGCGCGATGACAGCAGAGACAATCACATCTCTACGAGAAAGAAAGCTATTATCTTACAATGGAATCCCCCTCGCATACCCATTCAATAAAAGCTATTTGCTCTGGTACCTCTATCAGTTCCTTGAACCACTGTACTGACACATTTCCATAGATCTACTACTGTGCTCCGAGCTTTTGTAAAAGCACGCCCCTAAACCTCATTGATGTTCACACTGATCCAGAGATCCACAGTGGATGTGTTCGATAGTGGATCCTCATAGAGCTTACGCCAGAACCTTAATGACAATATCCTGAGTGACTGAGACTGACATAACTGATTATGTCTTCATTTGGGCAGTTGAGTAATTATCAGATTGTGTGTGTGTGAGTGTGTGTGTGTGCGCGCATGTGCATGAGTGAGAAATGCAAATAGTTGAGTCAGTCAGCAACCTTCGAGAGCCCTTGAAAACCTCCAGATGAAATTCATTGCATCCCCCAACGGTTTAATAAGGCGCAGCATTGCCTTATGATGACAGACAGATGCTTTCCATGCAGGGAGGCAGCCACTGATCGACTTGGTTCAATTATTAACGTCAACTCCCGATTCCAGTCTGTGCCTTCCCCAGGTTAAAAAAAACATTTGAAGACCTATGCATCAGAGTCTGAGATGATTTTTATAAATTTTATCACATAGCAGAAAGCCACATTGTACAATAGCTCCAGCCACAAAAGGACATCCAGTTGGGGACACTTGCATGGGGTGGGTGTGTAGACGGTGCACCTTTGCACTGCCTGCGCCAACCCAAACTATCAATCTACCCCCCGGTCTCCAGTGGAGCGAGAGCCCCATTGTGCTGCCCCATTACCTGCCTGTCTTAAGGAGGGAGCAGCTGTGAATTATGCAACAGCTGTGTTTCTGTTTACAATAAAAGTGTAGTGCTTCGGTAAGCAAACAAGGACATCTAACCCCAGAGGACGGCTGGGTCTGGACTGTCTTTTCCTGCCGTAGGTAGGGATGTCAAACAGACAAAACTCACACTGACCTCAGGCTAAAGTCACAACACAAGAGGTCTGATGAGGACACAGGAGGACGAGACAAGATGTTGCAAGACAGCTCAATTGACAGCCTCGCGGTGTGTGTGTGTGTGTGTGGTTGCTAATATTGCCGCAGTATAGAACTAGGATGGATGAGTTAGTGTATTACATCATGCTCTTCACTTTAAATCCCACAGGGTACAGTCACCTCATGCTAATGAATGGTGAATAGCATCATTTCTTAAATGAATTTGTGGTTTTCACCTGTAAGTTATGTATTCTACAGCTTTTTCCATCCTATCTCCATACAATTTATGTCTATGCAGTGGTGCTAAATGATAATGACTGAGCAATCCTATGAGTTGTTCAGATGAGTTGTTCAGTTGCTTGTGCGTGATTAAGTATGCCTTCCATGACTTTGCGTGATTCTTTGTGTTTCAATACTGTGTGTGTGTGTTTGCTAATAAATTTACAATAAAGGTACAATGAATGTACAGTAGCATATCATAAAAGTAGGGGAAACAATTATATGCACTACTGCCATCATTAACATTATGAGTGTGAAGATAGGACCATATTTTAATGGAAATACCTCTGAATGCTTAGACTAGATAAAAGAAGGCTGACTGTGAGCTATGCTAGGGCTGTGATTGTATATATCGGCTTAATTTGATGACCATTTCAACCTCAGGGATTAGTAAAGAAAAACCCACTGTTGTTGACCAAAATTCAAACAGCCTCCAGGAAGGAGAATATCTTTTCACAAACAGAACTGTCTGTGTATGTGATCAGAGAGAGGCCTTTCATACTATTTTTCAGCTCCCAATGGGGCATTCTCACAGCATATTACAGTGATAACAACCTCAGAGATAACTGAGAGGAGAATAGAGAGAAACATTTGGGAGTATCCCCAGGGAGACTTTGTAAGTGCTACTAAATGCAACAATCTACATGATTCATGTATTGTGTGAGTAAAATGTTTTTGTTCTTCTTCAGTGCGATAAATGTGCACATAAATATTGCAGTCTATTCATATGAGCCATAGTTATCAAATAGCATCACTTAACTTCTTCAGCATTTTATTGTTTAAATGATAAGAAATCCATGTTAGTCGTGGCCTACAGTAATAATTCTGTAGGCTATGTATTTTGTATTATGATCTTCTTATATAAAAGACACTTTGGCCACAACTGAAAGCTACTGCAATGATCCAATCCACAGGAGGAGCTGCAGAGAGAGAGCCTGAGTCCTGAGGATGAGGGGAGAAATAAGAAGAAAACACCAATTGAAAAACAGCTGCATGGATTTGGAGAATGCCCAAAGGGGAGATTGTAAGACGTTTTATATCAAGGTCACAACGGGATGGACACAAAGCGATTGTGACTGCTAGTGTTAGAAGTTCTGAGAGGCATGTTGTACATACACACACCGGTTCTCTTCATGAAATTGCCTGACCGTTACTTAGACACAACATCTATGACGGTGCCACACACTCACCACTCCTAGCAGCCATTGTCATTGGCTAAGTATTACTCTTGACCCAAAGGGTCTGAAAAAGATGGGCCAGTATCAACTGTACTTGGCACACTCTCCCGATCTACCCCTGTGGCACGATTCTTATATTTAAAAAAGGAAACTAAACACCAATGTTCCCTATAATTTTTATAGGCACTGAGAACATTTCAGGTCTGCTGAGCGCAAACTTGAACGTTGTGAAAATTCTATGCAATTTCCAGCGTGCGTTTACTGTGCGTTAACACTTGCCTGTTCTTAACTGACTTGCCTAGTTAAATAAAACGTCAATTTAAATATCCGCTTTAAGTTACAGTTTTAACAATGGCCCAGTAGGCTACTATGGATATTTGCAAAATAAAATGTATTATTTTTTTCCCATACCATTATTACAGTGATCTAAAAACAAGCGCATCTACTCAAGACCGCTCATGCTGTCCAGTTCAAAGTAAACGGCACAGATCCATATATGGCAATGGTCTACTTGCATATAGGCCTACTGCAGCTCTGATTGGTAATGCCGCATGCAATAGAATCCTACTCCGATGAGTCCTACCAACAACAAAACGTTCCTTTTGTTTCGGTATGTTGCATTGAAAGTGGCTAATATTGCATTGATTCGATCACAATTGCCACAGTAAAGGGAAACGGTGATAGTGTTAACTAACAGGGTAAACTCTACAAAGCTGGATGAAGTTATATCAGGTGCTTCTCTACGTGTGATATTTCTTCTGCGCAGTCCTGGGTTGGAGCTGCGCGGCAGTTTCAGGGCAACTGCGCGCCCGCCCATACGTGCAGTTTAGAGGGAACATTGCTAAACACCATAGTAGGTATTCAGAAAGCACTTATAGAAGTACTGTATATCCTATCCTATACCTGGCTGCAGTGTGAGCATGTCATTGACTTTCCTCTGCCTTTGCATTCTCAAGCAGCAATACATTCAGAGAGGCAGCATCAGTGACAGCCTCTGAATATCATCTCCCAGTCTCCCAGAGTATCACACATACAGTGCCATCGGAAAGTATTCAGACCCCTTGGCTGTTCCCACATTTTGTTACGTTACAGCCTTATTCTAAAATGGATTAAATACATAAAAAATCCTCAAAAATCTACACAGTTGACAGTGCATGTCAGAGCAAAAACCAAGCCATGAGGCCGAAGGAATTGTCTGCAGAGCTCCGAGACAGTATTGCGTCAAGGCACAGATCTGGGGAAGGGTACCAAAACATTTCTGTGGCATTGAAGGTCCCCAAGAACACAGTGGCCTCCATCATTATTAAATGGAAGAAGCTTGAAATCACCAAGACTCTTCTAAGAGCTGGCCGTCCGGCCAAACTGAGCAATTGGGAAAGAAGAGCCTTGGTCAGGGAGGAGACCAAGAACCCAATGGTCACTCTGACAGAGCTTCAGAGTTCCTCTGTGGAGATGGGAGAACTTTCCAGAAGGACATCCATCTCTGCAGCACACCACCAATCAGGCCTTTATGGTAGAGTGGTCAGACGGAAGTCACTACTCAGTAAAAGGCCCATGGCAGCCCGCTTGGAGTTTGCCAAAAGGCACCTAAAGACTCTTAGACCATGAGAAACCATATTCTCTGGTCTGATGAAACCAAGATGAAACTATTTGGCCTGAATGCCAAGCGTCACGTCTGGAGGAAACCTGACACCATCCCTACGGTGAAGTGTGGTGGTGGCAGCATCATGCTGTGGGGATGTTTTTCAGCGGCAGGGACAAGTACAGAGAAATCCTTGATGAAAACCTGCTCCAGAGTGCAGGACCTCAAACTGGGGCAAAAGTTTACCTTCCAACAGGACAACGACCCTAAGCACACAGCCAAGACAATGCAGGAGTGGCTTCGGGACAAGTCTCTGAATGTCCTTGAGTGGTCCGGCCAGAGCCCGGAATTGAACTCGATCGAACATCTCTGGAAATATCTGAAAATAGCTGTGCAGCAACGCTCCCCATCCAAACTGACAGAGCTTGAGAAGATCTGCAGAGAAGAATGGGAGAAACTCTCCAAATACATGTGTGCCAAGCTTCGAGCGTCATACCCAAGAAGACTCGAGGCTATAGAATAAGGCTATAACGTAATAATATGTGGAAAAAGTCAAGGGGTCTGAATACTTTACGAATGCAATGTATAACTCTAAAAATGTCATGAATCAAGGGCCCATAAAACTGTTGAGCTGTAAATGCACCGGGAACATTTTCATGAGAAGTCCTTACTATACGTGACAGTTCATTTGTTAAGGCGATAGTTCACTAAAATGACAAATATACTATTTCCTATGGAGAACTAGCAACATTGCTAAAGTTTAGCTCTGGATGAGTAAACAGATATATTGTTATGGTCTCTGACACCCAAAGCCAGTAAACTACTACTAGTTATCAATAAAATGTGGTAAGTTTGTAATTTTTGTGAAATACTATTTTCTGTCATATTGATATAGAACAAGACAAAAACAGCAAGGCCTATCCAATGGGCTTTAAACATGCTCTAAGGCTAATGTATTTCTTTGTTTTTACCATTAAGAGCTTAAGTGATGGCTATTCTTCTGAAAAAGGGGTGAAAAATCAAAGTATTTGCAAAAGAGGACCAGAACCTATGATATGAAAAATCAAGGACTCGGCACCATAAGATCCTATCTGCAAAATGTATGGTCTTGAGATAATGAGTATTTTTCCTATTAGTCCCAGATGTCAGAACTGTTTTGTGATGTCTTCCAATACCAGAACTCAAAAAGTACATCACCTTACAGCAATTATGTTTTATTAACAACCCAGCATTGTGTTATTAGATTGCAGATATACCTTATAGCACCAAGGTCAAAGGTATTTGAGCAGTTAGAACTTTATCATTATACCTTTTTTTAATTCATCGTAAATTGATTTTCAGATCTCATAGTCAAGTTTAGCTTAATCTAGTGGTTCAGAAATAGGATGTGGATTCCTTGACTCCTAGTCAGAAAGTCCTCCACTGGGTTCATGAACAATAATCAAACCATACACTAATCTAACCGAGCTATGTGAGCTGTGTGTGAGTAACATAGGCATCCCTTGCATTTTGAATTACACTGGGAATCTGTGCAAAGCACTTCCAGTCTGATGGACTTTGGGATTAGGGATAAGAAGAGAAAATGAAAGAGAAACCATACCAATGTTCCCTAGAAGGTACTTAAAGTGATCTCTGTTTTATAATTTTTGTAACATTTAATATGTTATCAGTAGAACCAATAATAGATTAGGCTATATGTCAGTTAAATAGGGAACCAACATAAAGAATGGTCGTGGAAACCAATCTTCCAATTAATAATTGCACTAGTCCTGACTGTACTGTAGTCTAGCAAGCCTACAGCTAATCTAAGAGTATCCCTTACATGAGATTGCTGCTTGGCACCAGGGCTCTGATGTTACACAATCTGGTGTAATCTGAGAATGGAGTCACAAGGTTGGCATCCTGCAGTGTTAATCTGACTACAGATGACTCATCTCTGCTCACTGATGTTCAATATGTTCTAGACCCCGTCTGTAAAAAGTATTTCTGTGATGAAACACCTACAGAGTACTATCTCAGATGACAAATAGCTCAAGCCAATTCTTTTAAATGAAGCATGAAATAATTGTGAAATAATACATTTCCCTGGCATTCTCATGGAGGAATAATCCCAAAAGATTTTGCTTGTGGTTGCATTTATGTGTAGGTAGGTCATCACACATCACATTCACAAATCACATTCCCCTTGATTCCCCTTGATTCCCCATTGACTCCCCTTGACACACTGCTCTCATATTGTTGCCAAACAAAATGAGAGAACTAACTTGGTGGTTTCTGCTTGCAAATTTCTGAAGATGACCTTCTTGCTGCTTGAGCAGTGGCTACTGAGTGGGACATGATTCTATAACAAACAGAAGACATCTCACAGAAGTATGTTAGGAGAACATATGGCTCTTCCTTCTACATAATCTTCCCTCTTCCTAAGGAAACATCCATCCATAGGGGTAATGTATCTAATAAGGTAATAAGGTCTGTTAGTGGGTGTCAAAATGTAAAAAACAACAACATTTAAATCAAGTGAGTTATGTTACTTTGTGTGTGCGTGAGTGCATATGTGAGTGTGTGTGTCTCAGCGTTCATCAAATACATTTTATATGCTGAACACCCACAGACACTAAATCACCAAGCAATGCCCCTGAAACGGCAAAGAGAATAACATAAATGATCTTTGTAGTTACACAACAAAGTAACTCTCTCTGCATTGAATGTAGCGTACAGCCCTGCAGTACTGTATACTGTACATTCATTTTTCTCCCACCATCACCGCCTCCTCTTCCTGACAAACAACTTATCTTCTTACTAATGTAATTAACTGCTTGGAGGGTTTTCTCTCTGAGTCTTTTTATTTCCTTAACATTGCTGTAACTGTATATGATTTAGCTTGCAGGCTTTCTGTTATGGCTGATTTTAAGTTAACTACAACAGGGTAAGACATTTTCCAGAACCAGGGCACAAATAACTGACTGTTTCATTTTCAGAAAGAAAAAAAAAACAGCCTGCATGAAGCTATATTTTATGATTTAATTGCACCACTACTCATGCCACAATTACAGACAATTTTTCTCCTCAAAGTTGAGTAAATATTACAGAATGCCAGAAAAAGCTCACTAAATGGAACAAACAGCCCGTCCAGCATATTCCCTGTGTTGGACGCAGGAGACGTAAATTAATCACCCAGGGACAAAGACTCATTAATTGCTGTGTTGCTGCTGATTAATCATCCCTTGTGAGCGACGTCTAACTTAACATGCAAATCTGTGTCAGAGGATCCTTTCAGTGAGAGTGGGGAGGGAGCAGGGACATACTGGAGACAGACACTACACCCGTGGGGAGAAAACAGCTAACACAAAGTCCATCAGGTACGGAGAACAGCTATTTCCAACATTTAGACAAGGTAGAAAATGTAAGAAATAGAAAGCTATGAATAAAGGGGGGGCGAATGGAGGTAACCAGAGGTAGAGGGTTTCTTTAGAACACCACTTATAGTCGTCAAGAGCTGTCTAAATGAGCACACTGTATTTAGATCCTATTTTTTCTGCCCTTCATGCTTTCTTTGATGCAGTGAACAGACTGTTGAGACTTGAGAGGATGAGAGAGAGAACAATGGAGAGAGAACAGTTTGCTGAGGGACAAGAGGATTGTTGTACAATCCACTAATCTGCTAGCAGGAGCTGTCATTGACTCAGCAGAGAACAGCACAGGGACAGGATGCTACAGTGTCAATAGAGCCAGCAGCCTGCAATTAACCAGCTCTTCCTTCCACTTCATCAGTACTAATATGGGATGCATGGAAAGGGACATTAAAAAGGTCATATCTCAGAGGAAATAAGACGCTCCTCCCCAAGACAATGACACCATTTTATAGGAGATATAGGAGAGATAGGAGATATAGGAGATAGTCCTCTAGATCAATAGGTTTGAGAGAGGGATGGCACAGGGCAAGGGCAGGAAAGAGACATTCTTACTGAACCTAAAGGAGCAAATCACAAGCATGTTTATCATGACCAAGGTTTTGTGACATCTAGTGTGCAGTAAATTGAATTTTCCACATGGATATCGACTCAAACAAATCCATGAAATCAAGTGATTGAAATCCACTTAATCTAATTTAGTGGGACACCGAGTTAACACTGACAGACATGGTCATCATCTGCTCCTGCCTCCACACTGTGGTGCATACAGAAGCCTAATACATGCTCGTCAACAGGGAGCTTTTATCCATCTTCCTCTCACTGATCTCCTCTCTATGTCCTCTCAATCTGCCTCTCATCCAAGCCTTGTTTCTATGGAGAAGAAAACAGATATGAAAATAAGCTATTGGTCAAGAGTCTAAAAATACACCCCCACTCAAGGACAAAATTCGACACAACAAAACCCCATGAAGACATTTCAGAATGTCCTCTCCTTCCTTCTACCCCTCTTCTCCCCAATTTCATGGTATCCAATTGGTATTTACAGTCTTGTCTCATCACTGCAACTCCCGTACGGACTTGGGAGAGGCGAAGGTCGAGAGCCGTGCGTCCTCGAAACTCAACCCAATCAAGCCACACGGCTTCTTGACACAATGCACACTTAACTCGGAAGCCAGACGCACCAATGTGCGGGAGGAAACACTGTACACCTGGCAACCGTGTAAGCGCCCAGCCCGCCACAGGAGTCAATAGTGCGCGATGGAACAAAGACATCCCTGCCGGCCAAACCTTCCACTAAGCTGGACGATGCTGAGCCTATTGTGTCGCTCTAATGGGTCTCTGCGACAGAGCCTGGACTCGAACCCAGAATCTCTAGTGGCACGGCCGGCTGTGACAGAGCCTGGACTCGAACCCAGAATCTCTAGTGTCTTTAGACCACTGCACCGCTCGGGAGGCCGTCGTTTCCTTCCTTGCTGAATATATTTTGTTATTTACTATGAATACATTCGATTATACAGGGTCACTGAGCTGCATGTGTACTGGGCACAGTAGATGACACAGACACATTTAGGCACTTTGATTTTCATGTAATTTTATTTTTACAAATGGACCCAAAAATGTACGAATTGTGGTGGCGCCACGTCACGACAAGCTAGCAAGGGTTTTTGACAAAGTGAGCTTCACGCTTCAGTGTGCATAACAGCACAGGCAATTTGGCTCTCTATGTCCACAGGAGTGTCCCACAACATGGTTACCACGGTGCACTCCAACACAGTGTAGTCACAGAGTAGTGTAGCCAGTGACACATGAGGCTGGCTGGTGGAGAGAGGCTCTGTAATGTAATTGCCTTGCAGTGTACCACCAGCTGACCTACACCTACTACATGGTGTACTGTACTGCTGAGAGCAGTCAGATAGGTAGCTAGGGAGTGGAAAAGAATACAAAAAAGGATTCAAATTAATGTGAACGAATTCGGTGCTCGAAGTTATGAGGTTTACGCAGTATATGCTGCATATAACATCTGTTTTTACTTAAAAGGTCAGAATAATTCTAGTCGCTTATACATATGTAATAGCCTTGGTTATAGGAGAAATAAGAGAAGAGTAGAGAAGAGATGAGAAGAGTAGAGAAGAGATGAGAAGAGATGGGGCAAGATGACCAAGTACCATCTATTGGGTGACTACATACAGCTCAAGGTGAAATGCATGGTGACATCGTTGCTCTGTCTCCCGTCATGCTACAGTTTGGTTGCCCAGCAGTTTAGCAGTAACAGTTCTTCTCTTGGGAGTCTCCATGATGATGTCACAGAGAGAGAAGACAGTAACAGGGTTATGAGGCCTTGGTCATTGGAGACTGGGGTCAGAGACAGTGTCTGTTCCATCATTCATATTCAGTTCCCCCCATGAGCAGCATAGTGGAACATAGATCAGTCAAGCTATTTTATCATGCATCATTTGCTTGCTGTATATAATCATTTACAATTGTTTTTCATTGACTGACTTTACTAGACTGTTCATCTTGGAATATTGATATCAATAACACCTTGCAGAAATGTTTTTCTCTGTTCTCTTCGAATATGACAAAATCCTGGTACATCAACATTTCATAGCAACAGCATCCTTCCTTGCTTTTAGTTGTCTTGACATTTCTACATAATGGCCTATTCCCCAGTCACAGGTGTCATTGAGGCTCATGAAACCTGATTAAATGCATCTCACAATGAATAGTCCACAAAAGGGAGAGAGAGAGAGAGAGAGAGAGGTCAAACCCAAGGTCATGGATCTCATATCACAGAAGAAAATATTGTCACTTAGAGCAATTGCTAATGCAACGTTGGTCCCTATAATCATGTCATAGTGGTCAGTGATACATGATACTGTATGAAATGGCTGTGTATCGCTCTACTCATCCTGACTATGACAACTACCTAGAGAACACCCACTATTCTGGATGTAAGCCAGCTCCAGTTCCCTCAAAGGCCACTAGCAGTGACATCATTGCTGGTAACTCCCTGGCAGCAGATAGAACACTGGCACCACAGTGACTAAGCAGAGAGAGAGAACCTTCAGCAGAGAAGGATGATTTAATTAGTGTCACTTCAGCGTGATGGAGTAGAAGCCATCAAACCTCCAGAGAGGCTCCTCAACATACAGGAATGTAGTATGTGTATGGTGGTGGGAGCTTGTACTGTTCGCCGGAACCTGCAGGTATAACATTTGAATGAAAGACAAAAGGAAAATGTTCAGCACAATTGTAATTTATGTTTAAGTAATTTAGCTAGCCTCTTTTTTTTTAAAGGTCTGACATACAGACATGCTATGACCTATTCATAGCGAATTCAATGCGACAATTTATTCAAACAATAATCTGCCAACATGCCAACACCATTTCACATGGTTAAAACATGCTTAAGTAGCATGTTCTTCTGAAATGTCGTAGAGCGGGCCTCTGATTAGCAGTCACAGTTAAGGTTGCAAAGCTACCGGTAATTTACCAAAGTTAACCGGAATCTTCAGTAATTTACGTAATTAACAGAAAATCTATGGCAATCTATCATAACTTTGGTCATTTATAATTGAATAACTTTTTAAAAAATGTATTAATATATAGTATTAATTTATTATATTTGTGTCCGTATTGTCCATGAGTTTCTAGTAGATACCATATGGTTCAATAGAAAATAGCCTAATTAATGGAAAAAGTATCTCAACAACAATGGCATTCTTTTCTATTAACTCTGCAACTTTTTCACAACTGCCACCAGTTTGACACCAAAATATTGACATCAAATACATACTGACAGTAAAATAAATACAAAAATATAGAAAGAATATTTCATGATGAAACCCTCACATTAAACACTAATGATATTCACTACGTTGATGGTTTATATTTATTGTTCTACAGATTTGTCATTCTATTTTAAAATCATCTTATGTAATTATTTCATACACGATACTTTATATGTGACAAGGACACAGAGGGCCAGACACCTGTGATTATCTGAAGTACCCAAAAGGGCCACTAGATGTCTTGTGATAGATAACTTTAAATAATTGAAAGATACCAAAATTCTGGTAGTTTATTGGTCAATTCTGGTGGTTTATTGGTAAACTTTGAAAGTTTCCAGTAATATACCCTCTTTTTGTAACCGTTGTCACAGCTCTCAGCTGCCCAGAGCTCATTGAAGGTCTGCCTGCAGCAGCAGCAGCAGTTGGGAGGAGAGTAGAGCACAACCAGGCTGCTCCACTATGACATCCCTCAATATGCCTGACGATGATTTGTTGCCGAATTAAGCTGCGGATGAATTATTAATCACTCCTCCAATGACAAAATAAGCTTTTAATTGCTGGAAGTCCGGTTGGACAACAACAACAACAACAACGGGCCAGACCCCGACGGATGCAAACTCATTCCATCGACCTGCCCCTGCTCTGACTTCCCCTGGCCTCCTCTGCTCTGATTGAGACAAGTGTGCCAGATTGCATGCTGTAGAGACAGGAATCCATCTGACCAAGGGGAAGGCTGTCCTGCAGTTCTTCTATATTGGTCTGTGCTTTGCAGTGTTAGATCTCATACAGACTACAGTATTTTTTCTCTAATGGTATGTTAATGTTTCACCCACAATTGGGATTTGTACTAAAGCTTTTGTGTTATTACATTTGCAAAAATGAAAGAAAAAGGAAACAAACCTCAGATAATTTAGTTAGACTGCAAGGATTTGTTATGTATAAAAACAGAACCACTTTTTCAAATACTCCATCAATTAGAGTAGAGATGGGACAGGACAGAGAGGGCTATTAAAAAAAGAGATATTGTGCATTGCATTTAGCATGATGTATTAGGTTACGTTAGGTTACATTATGAATGGAAGACCGATGGTACAATACCATAGGAATTATAGGACGTGTTGTATCATACCTCTTACCAGGTTCTACAATAGCATATGAATTGGATGACGAAACCTATCATACATTTTGGTGGATGTTTAGTTTTATATGTTTTTCTCTGGGGCCAGGTTTCTTTTTGTGCCATAACAACAAGAGATAGTCATGGGGAAATTTAAATTGGCAGTTAGGGGAAATAATGACAAAGGTTAGGATCATTTACGTAAAAGGTTAGGAGAACGAAACAAAAGTTTTGGTGAATTTACGTAGCAGGAATAGAATTGGTCACGTTTAGAATATATGTTAGGGGCAGGATTAGCTAAAATGCTGCAGTTGTCCCCAACCGGATTTGAACACGCAACCCTTGGATTGCTACCGAGACAGTCGCGGATTACACACATACACGCACCAACCAGACCTACCTACCTACTTTCGTTTCTGTCTAAAGTAAGTAAACCATTAGTAGATATCAAATTTATTAGCGGTGCTGATAAATCCTGTACGTAAAGCACGGTTCCTATGACTTTGATGCCAGGCTGCATTACTGAATCTATACACGTTGCTTTGTATAATTTGGATTACTTGACAGTAATTCAAAGGAAGTTATAGCTATAGTCAATGTTATAGTCTTATTCTGAGAATATGGCCAGCACTTTAGATTTGTTGACATGTTGACCAGCTACAACTGTAAAGTTTCAAACATATCAAACAAACTGGCATCACGGATAAGTTCTGGGTAGACAATATAGGACACATACATTCCCTACTGTATATCCACGCAAATTTAGTCTGTATTTGGATTTCCCTTAGTGGGTTATGCTCTTGAGTTTGACAAGATGGTATAGCATATATAAGCACCATACATTGAAATCAAAGATCAATACCTTCACCATCTAAGTCTCCATTGACTAGAATACCAATGAACTCCACATAGAGATGTGCAAATAGCCATACATATTGTACACACGTAACATACATTACTAATTTATGCTGCGTAAAGTAGCCTAAGTTGTGTGAAATGTAGCCAACTAAACTGAACATGAGAGAACCAGCAGTCTGTAACTCTATCCATGTAAACTCGACTGCAACATAGTAACATAATTCGCATATCTCGCAACATTCCTCACACAAAATAGAGGCAATTATTCAATAGCTTACCTTATTTCATCCTTGACTGTTCGGTGGGTGTCGGTCACACAAGACTTGATATCCTATTACATGTCCCAAAAATATATGTCCTTTTTATCGACAATATGACTGTTGAGTAGGTAAACTGCGCTGATCTAAAATATCGCACAGGTTTAGATTGGCAGCCCTTCTCAGTCTAATGGAATGAACATTGTTTTCTGTCCTCCGCTGTTGTGTCCCCCTGCGTGTCGAAGGATAAACGAGGCTAAATTGGACCCCACGGCGGTAGACTACCCATCACAGAGTCTCATTCATGACACGTTTGCAGTGGAGAAGCGTTTCTGTGGCAGCCGGTGATGCTGCGGCGTTTGGTCAATGGAGACATGGGATGAGAGGCGGGGGTGTGGGCAGTGGGCAGCACAGGGCCCTGAAACAGAGCAGTTCAATAATTACTATGGTGATCAGCTCAATATATAGCAAACTGTCATTTACAACAAGGACATCTGCATTTGACATATTAAATTAATTAATATTAATTAATATTAGTTGAAACCAAATACTGCATGTGTGCAGTGCATGTCTTATAATAAACATTGTGTGTGTGTGTGTGTGTGTGTGTGTGTGTGTGTGTGTGTGTGTGTGTGTGTGTGTGTGTGTGTGTGTGTGTGTGTGTGTGTGTGTGTGTGTGTGTGTGTGTGTGTGTAAAGTGTAAAGTGTAAAGTGTAAAGTGTAAAGTGTAAAGTGTGTGTGTAAAGTGTGTGTGAGAGAGAGAGAGAGAGAGAGAGAGAGAGAGAGAGAGAGAGAGAGAGAGAGAGAGAGAGAGAGAGAGAGAGAGAGAGAAGGGGGGATATGTGGAAAGGAGGAAATATTTTACTAAAAACATCATGCTACATTTTAGATGGGCTTGGGTATTCCAGGTCCTAAAAGATCAATCATGTTTTCTTTTTTTATTACTACTAGTTCTTTAATACCATCCTCCAGCCACTTAACCATTAAAAGGTATCATAAATGGTCTTTGCTCTGGTCTAGCCACTGTCATCTAGTTGATTGCAATAAGGAGCACTCGGCTGACTAAGCAATTGGATCTAGAATCCATAGAACATATTACTGTGCATGGTGTGCTGGTCAATTCCCAAAGTTATGACATACTAGATACAGTATCTCAGCAAGCATGTCATTTCTCCTGGAAGCAGCAGCCAATATAGGCTTTGCAAGATGCAGGTCTTCCATTGCTGAAATATTGATTGGATTACGTGGTTATCATTTAAGAGGCTGATAAAGCCATGTCCACTGCACAATCTATGTTATGAGATGGCCCATTTCATAGAGCAACAACAGGCTTGCCTCAGGGGTGGGAGTTATATATGTGTGTGACTGATTCCATGTTTGAAGTTGTGGTCTTTCGTCATCTGCAATAGTCTGTGCTCTTCGGTGCTCTACACGGTATACTTCATGTTTTCACAAGAGTAAAAACACATATACTGTATACTGTTGCATATAAGGCCTAAAGCATGTTTCACCATAACCCTAACTCTAGCTTCATGTCCACATCATGGTTCAACCCTAACCCTAGCTTCATGTCCACATCCTAGTTCAACCCTAACCCTAGCTTCATGTCCACATCCTGGTTCAACCCTAACCCTAGCTTCATGTCCACAACCTGGTTCAACCATTACCCTAGCCTCATGTCCACATCCCAGTTCAACCCTAACCCTATCTTCACGTCCACATCCTGGTTCAACCCTAACCCTAGCTTCATGTCCACATCCTAGTTCAACCCTAACACTAGCTTCATGTCCACATCCCAGTTCAACCCTAACACTAGCCTCATGTCCACATCCTAGTTCAACCCTAACACTAGCTTCATGTCCACATCCCGGTTCAACGCTAACCCTAGCTTCATGTCCACATTCCAGTTCAACCCTAACTCTAGCTTCATGTCCTCATCATGGTCCAACCCTAATCCTAGCTTCATGTCAACATCCTGGTTCAACTCTAACCCTAGCTTCATGTCCACATCCTGGTTCAACCCTAACCCTAGCTTCATGTCCACATCCTGGTTCAACCCTAACCCTAGCTTCATGTCTACATCCTGGTTCAACTCTAACTCTAACCCTAGCTTCATGTCCACATCCCAGTTCAACCCAAACCCTAGCTTCATGTCCACATCCTGGTTCCACCCTAACCCTAGCTGCATTTCCACATCCCGGTTCAATGCTAACCCTAGCTTCATGTCCACATCCTAGTTCAACCCTACCACTAGCTTCATGTCCACATCCCAGTTCAACCCTAACCCTAGCTTCATGTCCACATCAAGGTTCAACCCTAACCTTAGCTTCATGTCTACATCCTGGTTCAACTCTAACCCTAACCCTAGCTTCATGTCCACATCCCAGTTCAACCCAAACCCTAGCTTCATGTCCACATCCTGGTTCAACCCTAACCCTAGCTGCATGTCCACATCCAGGTTCAACGCTAACTCTAGCTTCATGTCTACATCCTGGTTCAACTCTAACCCTAACCCTAGCTTCATGTCCACATCCCAGTTCAACCCAAATCCTAGCATCATGTCCACATCCTGGTTCAACCCTAACCCTAGCTGCATGTCCACATCCCGGTTCAACGCTAACCCTAGCTTCATGTCCACGTTCCAGTTCAAACCTAACTCTAGCTTCATGCCCACATCATGGTTCAACCCTAACCCTAGCTTCATGTCTACATCTTGGTTCAACTCCAACCCTAACCCTAGCTTCATGTCCACATCCTGGTTCAACCCTAACCCTAGCTTCATGTCCACATCCTGGTTCATCCCTACCCCTAGCTTCATGTCCACATCCTGGTTCAACCCTAACCCTAGCTTCATGTCCACATCCTGGTTCATCCCTACCCCTAGCTTCATGTCCACATCCTGGTTCAACCCTAACCCTAGCTTCATGTCCACATCCTGGTTCAAACCTAACCCTAGCTTCATGTACACATCCTGGTTCAACCCTACCCCTAGCTTCAAGTCCACATCCTGGTTCAACCCTAACCCTAGCTTCATGTCCACATCCTGGTTCAACCCTATGTCCACATCCTGGTTCAAACCCTAGCTCATGTCTACTAGCTTCATGTCCACATCCTGGTTCAACCCTAACCCTAGCTTCATGTCCACATCCTGGTTCAACCCTAACCCTAGCTTCTTGTCCACATCCCGGTTCAACCCTAACCCTAGCTTCATGTCCACATCCTGGTTCAACCCTAACCCTAGCTTCATGTCCACATCCTGGTTCAACCCTAACCCTAGCTTCATGTCCACATCCTGGTTCAACCATTACCCTAGCCTCATGTCCACATCCCGGTTCAACGCTAACCCTAGCTTCATGTCCACATCCCAGTTCAACCCTAACCCTAGCTTCATGTCCACATCCTGGTTCAACCCTAACACTAGCTTCATGACCACATCCCAGTTCAACCCTAACCCTATCCTCATGTCCACATCCTCGTTCAACCCTAACACTAGCTTCATGTCCACATCCCAGTTCAACCCTAACCCTAGCTTCATGTCCACATCCTGGTTCAACCCTAACCCTAGCTTCATGTCCACATCCTGGTTCAACCCTAACCCTAGCTTCATGTCTACATCCTGGTTCAACTCTAACCCTAACCCTAGCTTCATGTCCACATCCCAGTTCAACCCTAACCCTAGCTTCATGTCCACATCCCAGTTAAACCCTAACCCTATCTTCACGTCCACATCCTGGTTCAACCCTAACCCTAGCTTCATGTCCACATCCTAGTTCAACCCTAACACTAGCTTCATGTCCACATCCTGGTTCAACCCTAACCCTAGCCTCATGTCCACATCCTGGTTCAACGCTAACCCTAGCTTCATGTCCACATCCTAGTTCAACCCTAACCCTAGCTTCATGTCCACATCCTGGTTCAACCCTAACCCTAGCTTCATGTCCACATCCTGGTTCAACCATTACCCTAGCCTCATGTCCACATCCCTGGTTCAACGCTAACCCTAGCTTCATGTCCACATCCCAGTTCAACCCTAACCCTAGCTTCATGTCCACATCCTGGTTCAACCCTAACCCTAGCTTCATGACCACATCCCAGTTCAACCCTAACCCTATCCTCATGTCCACATCCTAGTTCAACCCTAACACTAGCTTCATGTCCACATCCCGGTTCAACCCTAACCCTAGCTTCATGTCCACATCCTGGTTCAACCCTAACCCTAGCTTCTTGTCCACATCCCGGTTCAACCCTAACCCTAGCTTCATGTCCACATCCTGGTTCAACCCTAACCCTAGCTTCATTTCCACATCATGGTTCAACCCTAACCCTAGCTTCATGTCTACATTCTGGTTCAACTCCCACCCTAACCCTAGCTGCATTTCCACATCCCGGTTCAATGCTAACCCTAGCTTCATGTCCACATCCTAGTTCAACCCTACCACTAGCTTCATGTCCACATCCCAGTTCAACCCTAACCCTAGCTTCATGTCCACATCAAGGTTCAACCCTAACCCTAGCTTCATGTCCACATCCTGGTTCAACCCTAACCCTAGCTTCATGTCCACATCCAAGTTCAACCCTAACCCTAGCTTCATGTCCACATCCTGGTTCAACCCTAACCCTAGCTGCATGTCCACATCCTAGTTCAACCCTAACCCTAGCTTCATGTCCACATCCTGGTTCAACCCTAACCCTAGCTTCATGTCCACAACCTGGTTCAACCATTACCCTAGCCTCATGTCCACATCCCGGTTCAACGCTAACCCTAGCTTCATGTCCACATCCTAGTTCAACCCTAACCCTAGCTTCATGTCCACATCCTGGTTCAACCCTAACCCTAGCTTCATGTCCACATCCTGGTTCAACCATTACCCTAGCCTCATGTCCACATCCCGGTTCAACGCTAACCCTAGCTTCATGTCCACATCCCAGTTCAACCCTAACCCTAGCTTCATGTCCACATCCTGGTTCAACCCTAACACTAGCTTCATGACCACATCCCAGTTCAACCCTAACCCTATCCTCATGTCCACATCCTAGTTCAACCCTAACACTAGCTTCATGTCCCCATCCCAGTTCAACACTAACCCTAGCTTCATGTCCACATCCTGGTTCAACCCTAACCCTAGCTTCATGTCCACATCCTGGTTCAACCCTAACCCTAGCTTCATGTCTACATCCTGGTTCAACTCTAACTCTAACCCTAGCTTCATGTCCACATCCCAGTTCAACCCAAACCCTAGCTTCATGTCCACATCCTGGTTCCACCCTAACCCTAGCTGCATGTCTACATCCTGGTTCAACTCTAACTCTAACCCTAGCTTCATGTCCACATCCCAGTTCAACCCAAACCCTAGCTTCATGTCCACATCCTGGTTCCACCCTAACCCTAGCTGCATTTCCACATCCCGGTTCAATGCTAACCCTAGCTTCATGTCCACATCCTAGTTCAACCCTACCACTAGCTTCATGTCCACATCCCAGTTCAACCCTAACCCTAGCTTCATGTCCACATCAAGGTTCAACCCTAACCTTAGCTTCATGTCTACATCCTGGTTCAACTCTAACCTAACCCTAGCTTCATGTCCACGTTCTCCCAGTTCAAACCTAACTCTAGCTTCATGCCCACATCATGGTTCAACCCTAACCCTAGCTTCATGTCTACATCTTGGTTCAACTCCAACCCTAACCCTAGCTTCATGTCCACATCCTGGTTCAACCCTAACCCTAGCTTCATGTCCACATCCTGGTTCATCCCTACCCTAGCTTCATGTCCACATCCTGGTTCAACCCTAACCCTAGCTTCATGTCCACATCCTGGTTCATCCCTACCCTAGCTTCATGTCCACATCCTGGTTCAACCCTAACCCTAGCTTCATGTCCACATCCTGGTTCAAACCTAACCCTAGCTTCATGTACACATCCTGGTTCAACCCTACCCCTAGCTTCAAGTCCACATCCTGGTTCAACCCTAACCCTAGCTTCATGTCCACATCCTGGTTCAACCCTAACCCTAGCTTCATGTCCACATCCTGGTTCAACCCTAACCCTAGCTTCATGTCCACATCCTGGTTCAACCCTAACCCTAGCTTCATGTCCACATCCTGGTTCAACCCTAACCCTAGCTTCATGTCCACATCCTGGTTCAACCCTAACCCTAGCTTCATGTCCACATCCTGGTTCAACCCTAACCCTAGCTTCATGTCCACATCCTGGTTCAACCATTACCCTAGCCTCATGTCCACATCCGGTTCAACGCTAACCCTAGCTTCATGTCCACATCCCAGTTCAACCCTAACCCTAGCTTCATGTCCACATCCTGGTTCAACCCTAACACTAGCTTCATGACCACATCCCAGTTCAACCCTAACCCTATCCTCATGTCCACATCCTCGTTCAACCCTAACACTAGCTTCATGTCCACATCCCAGTTCAACCCTAACCCTAGCTTCATGTCCACATCCTGGTTCAACCCTAACCCTAGCTTCATGTCCACATCCTGGTTCAACCCTAACCCTAGCTTCATGTCTACATCCTGGTTCAACTCTAACTCTAACCCTAGCTTCATGTCCACATCCCAGTTCAACCCAAACCCTAGCTTCATGTCCACATCCTGGTTCAACCCTAACCCTAGCTGCATGTCCACATCCTAGTTCAACCCTAACCCTAGCTTCATGTCCACATCCTGGTTCAACCCTAACCCTAGCTTCATGTCCACAACCTGGTTCAACCATTACCCTAGCCTCATGTCCACATCCCGGTTCAACGCTAACCCTAGCTTCATGTCCACATCCTAGTTCAACCCTAACCCTAGCTTCATGTCCACATCCTGGTTCAACCCTAACCCTAGCTTCATGTCCACATCCTGGTTCAACCATTACCCTAGCCTCATGTCCACATCCCGGTTCAACGCTAACCCTAGCTTCATGTCCACATCCCAGTTCAACCCTAACCCTAGCTTCATGACCACATCCCAGTTCAACCCTAACCCTATCCTCATGTCCACATCCTAGTTCAACCCTAACACTAGCTTCATGTCCACATCCCAGTTCAACCCTAACCCTAGCTTCATGTCCACATCCTGGTTCAACCCTAACCCTAGCTTCATGTCCACATCCTGGTTCAACCCTAACCCTAGCTTCATGTCTACATCCTGGTTCAACTCTAACTCTAACCCTAGCTTCATGTCCACATCAAGGTTCAACCCTAACCTTAGCTTCATGTCTACATCCTGGTTCAACTCTAACCCTAACCCTAGCTTCATGTCCACATCCCAGTTCAACCCAAACCCTAGCTTCATGTCCACATCCTGGTTCAACCCTAACCCTAGCTGCATGTCCACATCCAGGTTCAACGCTAACTCTAGCTTCATGTCCACATCATGGTTCAACCCTAACCCTAGCTTCATGTCTACATCCTGGTTCAACTCTAACCCTAACCCTAGCTTCATGTCCACATCCCAGTTCAACCCAAATCCTAGCTTCATGTCCACATCCTGGTTCAACCCTAACCCTAGCTGCATGTCCACATCCCGGTTCAACGCTAACCCTAGCTTCATGTCCACATTCCAGTTCAACCCTAACTCTAGCTTCATGTCTACATCTCCTGGTTCAACTCCAACCCTAACCCTAGCTTCATGTCCACATCCTGGTTCAACCCCTAACCCTAGCTTCATGTCCACATCCTGGTTCATCCCTAACCCTAGCTTCATGTCCACATCCTGGTTCAAACCCTAACCCTAGCTTCATGTCCACATCCTGGTTCATCCCTACCTAACCCTAGCTTCATGTCCACATCCTGGTTCAACCCTAACCCTAGCTTCATGTCCACATCCTGGTTCAATCCTAACCCTAGCTTCATGTCCACATCCTAGTTCAACCCTAACCCTAGCTTCATGTCCACATCCCAGTTCAACCCTAACCCTAGCTTCATGTCCACATCCTGGTTCAACCCTAACCCTAGCTTCATGTCCACATCCTAGTTCAACCCTAACCCTAGCTTCATGTCCACATCCTGGTTCAACCCTAACCCTAGCTTCATGTCCACAACCTGGTTCAACCACTGGTTACCCTAGCCTCATGTCCACATCCCGGATCAACGCTAACCCTAGCTTCATGTCCACATCCCAGTTCAACCCTAACCCTAGCTTCATGTCCACATCCTGGTTCAACCCTAACACTAGCTTCATGACCACATCCCAGTTCAACCCTAACCCTATCCTCATGTCCACATCCTAGTTCAACCCTAACACTAGCTTCATGTCCACATCCCAGTTCAACCCTAACCCTAGCTTCATGTCCACATCCTGGTTCAACCCTAACCCTAGCTTCATGTCCACATCCTGGTTCAACCCTAACCCTAGCTTCATGTCCACATCCCAGTTCAACCCAAACCCTAGCTTCATGTCCACATCCTGGTTCCACCTTAGCCCTAGCTGCATTTCCACATCCCGGTTCAATGCTAACCTTAGCTTCATGTCCACATCCTAGTTCAACCCTACCAATAGCTTCATGTACACATTTTGTTCAACTCTAACCCTAGCTTCATGTCCACATCCTGGTACAGCCCTAACCCTAGCTTCATGTTCACATCCCGGTTCAACTCTAACCCTAGCTTCATGTCCACATCCTGGTTCAACCCTAACCTAGCTTCATGTCCACATCCTGGTTCAACCCTAACCCTAGCTTCATGTCCACATCCCAGTTCAACCCTAACCCTAGCTTCATGTCCACATCCTGGTTCCACCCTAACCCTAGCTGCATTTCCACATCCCGGTTCAATGCTAACCCTAGCTTCATATCCACATCCTAGTTCAACCGTACCACTAGCTTCATGTCCACATCCCAGTTCAACCCTAACACTAGCTTCATGTCCACATCCCGGTTCAACGCTAACCCTAGCTTCATGTCCACATTCCAGTTCAACCCTAACTCTAGCTTCATGTCCTCATCATGGTCCAACCCTAATCCTAGCTTCATGTCAACATCCTGGTTCAACTCTAACCCTAGCTTCATGTCCACATCCAGGTTCAACCCTAACCCTAGCTTCATGTCCACATCATGGTTCAACCCTAACCCTAGCTTCATGTCCACATCCTGGTTCAACCCTACCCCTAGCTTCATGTCCACATCCTGGTTTAACCCTAACCCTAGCTTCATGTCCACATCCTGGTTCAACCCTAACCCTAGCTTCATGTCCACATCCTGGTTCAAACCTAACCCTAGCTTCATGTACACATCCTGGTTCAACCCTACCCCTATCTTCAAGTCCACATCCTGGTTCAACCCTAACCCTAGCTTCATGTCCACATCCTGTTTCAATCCTAACCCTAGCTTCATGTCCACATCATGGTTCAACCCTAACCATAGCTTCATGTCTACATCCTGGTTCAACCCTAAATTTAGCTTCATGTCCACATCCTGGTTCAGCCGTAACCCTAGCTTCATGTTCACATCCCGGTTCAACCCTAATCCTAGCTTCATGTCCACATCCTGGTTCAGCCCTAACCCAAGCTTTTATTTATTTATTTATTTTACCTTTATTTAACCAGGTAGGCAAGTTGAGAACAAGTTCTCATTTACAATTGCGACCTGGCCAAGATAAAGCAAAGCAGTTCGACATATACAACGGCAGAGTTACACATGGAGTAAAACAAACATACAGTCAATAATACAGTATAAACAAGTCTGTATACAATATGAGCAAATGAGGTGAGAAGGGAGGTAAAGGCAAAAAAGGCCATGGTGGCAAAGTAAATACAATATAGCAAGTAAAACACTGGAATGGTAGTTTTGCAATGGAAGAATGTGCAAAGTAGAAATAAAAATAATGGGGTGCAAAGGAGCAAAATAAATAAATAAATTAAAATTAAATACAGTTGGGAAAGAGGTAGTTGTTTGGGCTAAATTATAGGTGGGCTATGTACAGGTGCAGTAATCTGTGAGCTGCTCTGACAGTTGGAGCTTAAAGCTAGTGAGGGAGATAAGTGTTTCCAGTTTCAGAGATTTTTGTAGTTCGTTCCAGTCATTGGCAGCAGAGAACTGGAAGGAGAGGCGGCCAAAGAAAGAATTGGTTTTGGGGGTGACTAGAGAGATATACCTGCTGGAGCATGTGCTACAGGTGGGAGATGCTATGGTGACCAGCGAGCTGAGATAAGGGGGGACTTTACCTAGCAGGGTCTTGTAGATGACATGGAGCCAGTGGGTTTGGCGACGAGTATGAAGCAAGGGCCAGCCAACGAGAGCGTACAGGTCGCAATGGTGGGTAGTATATGGGGCTTTGGTGACAAAACGGATTGCACTGTGATAGACTGCATCCAATTTGTTGAGTAGGGTATTGGAGGCTATTTTGTAAATGACATCGCCAAAGTCGAGGATTGGTAGGATGGTCAGTTTTACAAGGGTATGTTTGGCAGCATGAGTGAAGGATGCTTTGTTGCGAAATAGGAAGCCAATTCTAGATTTAACTTTGGATTGGAGATGTTTGATATGGGTCTGGAAGGAGAGTTTACAGTCTAACCAGACACCTAAGTATTTGTAGTTGTCCACGTATTCTAAGTCAGAGCCGTCCAGAGTAGTGATGTTGGACAGGCGGGTAGGTGCAGGTAGCGATTGGTTGAAGAGCATGCATTTAGTTTTACTTGTATTTAAGAGCAATTGGAGGCCACGGAAGGAGAGTTGTATGGCATTGAAGCTTGCCTGGAGGGTTGTTAACACAGTCTCCAAAGAAGGGCCGGAAGTATACAGAATGGTGTCGTCTGCGTAGAGGTGGATCAAAGACTCACCAGCAGCAAGAGCGACCTCATTGATGTGTACAGAGAAGAGAGTCGGTCCAAGAATTGAACCCTGTGGCACCCCCATAGAGACTGCCAGAGGTCCGGACAGCAGACCCTCCGATTTGACACACTGAACTCTATCAGAGAAGTAGTTGGTGAACCAGGCGAGGCAATCATTTGAGAAACCAAGGCTGTCGAGTCTGCCGATGAGGATGTGGTGATTGACAGAGTAGAAAGCCTTGGCCAGATCAATGAATACGGCTGCACAGTAATGTTTCTTATCGATGGCGGTTAAGATATCGTTTAGGACCTTGAGCGTGGCTGAGGTGCACCCATGACCAGCTCTGAAACCAGATTGCATAGCAGAGAAGGTATGGTGAGATTCGAAATGGTCGGTAATCTGTTTGTTGACTTGGCTTTCGAAGACCTTAGAAAGGCACGGTAGGATAGATATAGGTCTGTAGCAGTTTGGGTCAAGAGTGTCCCCCTTTGAAGAGGGGGATGACCGCAGCTGCTTTCCAATCTTTGGGAATCTCAGACGACACGAAAGAGAGGTTGAACAGGCTAGTAATAGGGGTGGCAACAATTTCGGCAGATAATTTTAGAAAGAAAGGGTCCAGATTGTCTAGCCCGGCTGATTTGTAGGGATCCAGATTTTGCAGCTCTTTCAGAACATCAGCTGAATGGATTTGGGAGAAGGAGAAATGGGGAAGGCTTGGGCGAGTTGCTGTTGGGGGTGCAGTGCTGTTGACCGGGGTAGGAGTAGCCAGGTGGAAAGCATGGCCAGCCGTAGAAAAATGCTTATTGAAATTCTCAATTATGGTGGATTTATCAGTGGTGACAGTGTTTCCTATCTTCAGTGCAGTGGGCAGCTGGGAGGAGGTGTTCTTATTCTCCATGGACTTTACAGTGTCCCAGAACTTTTTGAGTTAGTGTTGCAGGAAGCAAATTTCTGCTTGAAAAAGCTAGCCTTGGCTTTTCTAACTGCCTGTGTATAATGGTTTCTAGCTTCCCTGAACAGCTGCATATCACGGGGCTGTTCGATGCTAATGCAGAACGCCATAGGATGTTTTTGTGTTGGTTAAGGGCAGTCAGGTCTGGGGAGAACCAAGGGCTATATCTGTTCCTGGTTCTAAATTTCTTGAATGGGGCATGTTTATTTAAGATGGTTAGGAAGGCATTTAAAAAAAATATCCAGGCATCCTCTACTGACGGGATGAGATCAATATCCTTCCAGGATACCCCGGCCAGGTCGATTAGAAAGGCCTGCTCGCAGAAGTGTTTCAGGGAGCGTTTTACAGTGATGAGTGGAGGTCGTTTGACCGCTGACCCATTACAGATGCAGGCAATGAGGCAGTGATCGCTGAGATCTTGGTTGAAGACAGCAGAGGTGTATTTAGAGGGGAAGTTGGTTAGGATGATATCTATGAGGGTGCCCGTGTTTAAGGCTTTGGGGACGTACCTGGTAGGTTCATTGATAATTTGTGTGAGATTGAGGGCATCAAGTTTAGATTGTAGGATGGCTGGGGTGTTAAGCATGTTCCAGTTTAGGTCTCCTAGCAGCACGAACTCTGAAGATAGATGGGGGGCAATCAGTTCACATAAGGTGTCCAGAGCACAGCTGGGGGCAGAGGGTGGTCTATAGCAGGCGGCAACGGTGAGAGACTTGTTTTTAGAGAGGTGGATTTTTAAAAGTAGAAGTTCAAATTGTTTGGGTACAGACCTGGATAGCAGGACAGAACTCTGCAGGCTATCTTTGCAGTAGATTGCAACACCGCCCCCTTTGGCAGTTCTATCTTGTCTGAAAATGTTGTAGTTTGGAATTAAAATTTCTGAATTTTTGGTGGTCTTCCTAAGCCAGGATTCAGACACAGCTAGAACATCCGGGTTGGCAGAGTGTGCTAAAGCAGTGAATAGAACAAACTTAGGGAGGAGGCTTCTAATGTTAACATGCATGAAACCAAGGCTATTACGGTTACAGAAGTCATCAAAAGAGAGCGCCTGGGGAATAGGAGTGGAGCTAGGCACTGCAGGGCCAGGATTCACCTCTACATCGCCAGAGGAACATAGGAGGAGTAGAATAAGGGTACGGCTAAAAGCTATGAGAATTGGTCGTCTAGAACGTCTGGAACATAGAGTAAAAGGAGGTTTCTGGGGGCGGTAAAATAGCATCAAGGTATAATGTACAGACAAAGGTATGGTAGTATGTGAATACAGTGGAGGTAAACCTAGGTATTGAGTGATGAAGAGAGAGATATTGTCTCTAGAAACATCATTGAAACCAGGAGATGTCATTGCATGTGTGGGTGGTGGAACTAATAGGTTGGATAAGGTATAGTGAGCAGGACTAGAGGCTCTACGGTGAAATAAGCCAATAAACACTAACCAGAACAGCAATGGACAAGATATTTTGACATTAAGGAGAGGCATGCTTAGTCGAGTGATCGAAAGGGTCCAGTGAGTGGAGAGGTTGGTTGGGGGTCACGGCGATTTAGACAGCTAGCCAGGCCATCGGTAGCAAGCTAGCATAGGATGGAGGTCTGTTGTTAGCCACCTCTTGCGTTCCGTCAGTAGATTAGTGGGGTTCCGTGTGGTAGAGGGGATTAATCCAAATCACACAACAACAACAAAAATAAAAACAATAGATATGGTTATAGAGGCCCAAGAAGAAAACATAATAATAATAAAAATAAATAAATTGTCCGATTGTCTATTCAGATAGCAGCCGGTAAGACAGCTAACGGTTAGCAGGCCGCAGATGGGCGTTCAGGTAACGTCGCGACGGAGGAGCCAGCCGGATCTCCTTCGGGTAGATAACGTCGGCAGTCCAGTTGTGAAGGCCCGGTGGGGCTCCGCGTAGGCAGTAAAACGGGTCCGGATAGGTGACTGCAGCCCAGGAGTGATTGATGGAACTCAGAAGTGATTGACGGAGCTGGCTAGCTCCGGAATAATTGATGTTTGCTCCGGAATCGACGAAGGCCGATAGTCACACGGATAGCAGCTAGCTAGCTGTGAGATCCGGGTATGAATGTCCAGAGAGCAGTCGAAATCCAGGGACATGGAGAGAAAAATTGGTCCGGTATGTTCCGTTCCGAGCCGCGCTGCACCGTACAGAACTGGCGATAGATTTTCTAGCTAAAGGATAGCTGATGACCACAAACCGTGGTTAGCTGAATACTAACGATTTGCCAGTAAAGAAGCTAACTAGCTTCTGAACTAGCTTCTGATTAGCTTCTGGATTAGCTTCTGGCTAGTTTCGGGCTAGCTTCTTGGAGTTTCTGGCTAGCTTCTTGGAGGATTACAGATTTGAGGTAAATAATACTTTTTATAAATATAAATTGGTGAGGCGGGTTGCAGGAGAGTGTTTTGAAGATGAGTTGATGGAAAATAAAAATAAAATGTATGTGAAAAAAGTTGTAAATATATATATATACAGGACACGACAAGACGAGGACAAAAGACGTCTGAACTGCTATGCCACCTTGGAGTTTCATGTCCACAACATGGTTCAACCCTAACCCGAGCTTCATGTCTACATCCTGGTTCAACTCTAACCCTAATCCTAGCTTCATGTCCACATCCCAGTTCAACCCTAACCCTAGCTTCATGTCCACATCCTGGTTCAACTCTAACCCTAGCTTCATGTCCGCATCATGGTTCAACCCTAAACCTAGCTTCATGTCTACATCCTGGTTCAACTCTAACCCTAGCTTCATGTCCACATCCAGGTTCAACCCTAACCCTAGCTTCATGTCCACATCCTGGTTAAACCCTAACCCTAGCTTCATGTCCACATCCTGGTTCAACCCTAACCCTAGCTTCATGTCCACATCCTGGTTCAACCCTACCCCTAGCTTCATGTCCACATCCTGGTTCAACCCTAACCCTAGCCTCAACCCTAGCCAGACAAACATTTATATTGTGGTTTCCAACTTAATAATAGTCCCTATGGACCATTGTTTTAAGCATAATAACCTTACATTTGCCCTTTATTCTAAGTATATATAACTCTACCTTCCAATGGCCCGTATACAAATAACCCATCACTTGCCTAAATAGTAGGTATGTTTTCGGTCAGGCATCTTGCTTTTTTGTGACCCCGGGGAATGGAATGTAAAAATAAATACTGTGTCTCTGTAATAGTAAACTATGATACTTTAGTTATGTGATAGAATTGTCTGAGCTTTGACCGCTATATTTGAATTCTGACACACATAATGGGACAATGTTAGCTTGCACCATACGTCTGCAGTGTGAGTAATCCCCAGTTTGAATTTGAACTGACAAAAACTGACGATCTGTCCTCTCCTGCGAAATGGGAGGAACATAAAGGATACATAAATGGGATAAGACCATGACTAGCATCTCAACATCTAGTAAATATGTAGATTGGCCAAGCAGCAGCCAGTGGGTGAGTTATACACTACCTACCTTTTGTAAAAGATTCTAAGGGATGATCAGACAAAGTCTTGTCACATCCCTTATAAACACAATTCATTGGTCTTTTTTGGTCTTTTTTTACCCCTTTTTCTCCCCAATTGGTAGTTACAGTCTTGTCTTATCACAGCAACTCCCGTATGGACTCGGGAGAGGCGAAGGTCGAGAGCCGTGCGTCCTCCGAAACACAACCCAACCAAGCCACACTGCTTCTTGACACAATGCCCACATAACTTGAAGCCAGCTGCACCAATGTATCAGAGGAAACACTATACACCTGGTGACCGTGTCAGCATGCACTGCGCCCGGCCTGCCACAGGAGTTGCTAGTGTGCGATGGGACAAGGACATCCCTGCCAGCCAAACCCTCCCCTAACAACTCTGGGCCAATTGACGCCACCCGTGGGTCTCCCGGTCACCTGCAACAGATACCCAGAGTCTCTAGTGGCACAGCTGGCACTGCGATACAGTGCCTTAGACCACTACGCCACTCGGGAGGCCCCACGATTTATTGGTCTGAAGAAGAATTGTTGCAGTTAGTTAGAGAGAGAGGTGGAGAGGTAGACAGACACAGGCACAGCTGTAGCAGGAGGTCGTGAGGCCCTGACATGCCTATCAAGAGACAAGCAGACCGTGGCTAATTAGTTTAGCGACAACAGCCTGTTTAAGTCAAAATATGTTGATGCTTCAGTAGACTCAGGTGTTTGCAAAGTACATAAGTAATTATTGCGTTTTTCTTGCCAGGCCTTACTAACACAACATTTTCTCAGTAATTGTGCATACATCCTTGCAGTTCAGTATAATTATGTTCACGGATGGATAAGGAAGGAAGTATAGTAATTCATTTAAATTCCAGCATTTTTCCACTTCCAGCATTTTGCAAATTGGTACCTACTATGATTACCTACAGTAACGTCCATACTGTACGTGCATCACAATGCTTGTCTGTTGAACACATCTGATGGTGGTGATGGAAAAGGGACAATGAAAAGCTTTCAAGTAAACCACCCACATTTCTGATAGACATATCTGCTGCTCATGGCACTCTATTCTGCACAACCAAACATCTCTTTTCTGACTAGGAACAGGCTATTCTCTCTGCCTTCTTACTGTAAGTCATGCACATACACTTTACACACCAAAGAACAGTACAGGATTTGTTGAGCATTAGTATCTGGGGAGAAGTGTTCCCGTCGACTGCCAGACTCTGCCCTGAGAGGATCAAATTAGCCCGTCTCGTCATTGACAAGCTGTTCCCTATGCACATCTCCTTACACATTTACCCAGGACCCAGTCCAGGACTGATAAGCTGTATGTCTGTCAGAGGACACACAAACAATAGGGAAAAGCATATATTATATGGAACATATTTTGCATTATAACTGATATCAAATCTGAGTTCACTTAGAATATTATACATACGATGACAAAATCTGAACTAAAACATTACTTTTCAGCTTTGTTGATGCACAGTGTAGTTTAACACCAAATTCTTAATTCTGAGAGAGGGGAAATATGCATGTTTTGACAGAAAATGTGAGAATAGAATACAGATATGGATATGACTCATATTCATCACTCTATCCTGGAAATATGACATCACTGTGTTTGCTCAGTTTTATTTTTTTATCGCTAACCCAGCACTCAATTATAGTTCTATGGTTTACATGAATGATTCAAAATATACATGAGAGCCTTGATTCAGCTAGATGTGAAGCACTCAGATTTACAACAGAAGAGAGGAGCTCACCATGCCAGTTTTGAGAGCTGAGAGTGTTTTTATTGTGATGAAATATACATGACTCTATTCTCATGGCTGCATGTTATACTATGTCACATAGAATATCCTCATGCAGACAGAAATGTGCAGGCAAAGTCGGAATTTATTGAATCATGTTAGTCTTCAAATTTGTACGTATTTTTTGACGTAAGGTTGACATGCAGTACTGAAACTAGTACAATGTGCACTTAAACATTAGATCAGTTTGTGAGGTTTTGTGTGAAAAAAATGTGCACCAATTCGTTCCATTTTAGCATTATTCATTATCCACAATACTGTACAGTGCATTTGGAAAGTATTCAGACCACTTGACTTTTTCCACATTTTGTTATGTTGCAGCCTTATTCGGAAAAATATTTTTTAAAATCCTTAATCGATCTACAAACAATACCTAATAATGAGAAAAAAAGAAAATAAAACAATTATATATATATTTTAAGTATCACATTTACATAAGTATTTAGACCCTTTACTCAGTACATTGTTGAAGCACCTTTGGCAGCGATTACAGCCTTGAGTCTTCTTGGGTATGACGCTAGAAGCTAGTCACACTTGTATTTGAGGAATTTCTCCCATTCTTCTCTGCAGATCCTCTCTAGCTCTGTCAGGTTGGATGAGGAGCGTCGCTGCACAGTTATTTTCAGGTATATCCAGAGATGTTCGATCGAGTTCGAGTCCGGGCTCTGGCTGGCCAACTCAAGGACATTCAGAGACTTGTCCCGAAGCCACTCCTACGTTGTCTTGGCTGTGTGCTGTTGGAAGGTGAACCTTTGCCCCAGTCTGAAGTCCTGAGCGCTCTGGAGCAGGTTATCATATAGGATCCCTCTGTACAGTTCTTTGCTCTGTTCATCTTTCCCTCGATCCTGAATAGTCTCCCAGTCCCTGCTGCTGAAAAACAACCCCACAGCAGGATACTGCCACCACCATGCTTCACCGTAGGTATGGTGCCAGGTTTCCTCCAGACGTGACGATTGGCATTCAGGTCAAAGAGTTCAATCTTGGTTTCATCAGACCAGAGAATATTGTTTCTCATGGTTTGAGAGTCTTTAGGTTCCCTTTGGCAAACTCCAAGCGGGCTGTCATGTGCCTTTTACTGAGGAGTGGTTTCCATCTGGCCACTCTACCATAAAGACCTGATTGATGGAGTAGTGCAGAGATGGTTGTCCTTCTGGAAGGTTCTCCCGTCTCCACAGAGGAACTCTGGAGCTTAGTCAGAGTGACTATTGGATTCTTGGTCACCTCCCTGACCAGGGCTCTTCTTCCCCGATTGCTCAGTTTGGCTGGACGGCCAGCTCTTAGAAGAGTCTTGGGGTTTCCACATTTCTTACATCAAATCAAATCAAAGTTTATTTGCCACATGCGCCAAATTACAGTGAAATGCTTACTTACAGGCTCTAACCAACAGTGCAAAAAAGGTATTAGGTGAACAATAGGTAAGTAAAGAAATAAAAACAACAGTAAAAAGACAGTGAAAAATAACAGTAGCGAGGCTGTATATAGTAGCAAGGCTACATACAGACACTGGTTAGTCAGGCTGATTGAGGTAGTAAGTACATGTAGATATGGTTAAAGTGACTTTGCATATATGATAAACAGAGAATAGCAGTAGTGTAAAAGAGGGGTTGGCGGGTGGTGGGTGGTGGGACACAATACAGATAACCTGGTTAGCCAATGTGCGGGGGCACTGGTTGGTCGGGCCAACTGAGGTAGTATGTACATGAATGTAAAGTTAAAGTGGCTATGCATATATGATAAACAGAGAGTAGCAGCAGCGTAAAAGAAGGGTTGGGGGGAGGCACACAACGCAAATAGTCCGGGTTGCCATTTGATTACCTGTTCAGGAGTCTTATGGCTTAGGGGTAAAAACTGTTGAGAAGCCTTTTATTCCTAGACTTGGCACTCCTGTACCGCTTGCCATGCGGTAGTAGAGAGAACAGTCTATGACTGGGGTGGCTGGGGTCTTTGACCATTTTTAGGGCCTTCCTGTGACACCGCCTGGTATAGAGGTCCTGGATGGCAGGCAGCTTAGCCCCAGTAATGTACTGGGCCGTACGCAGTACCCTCTGTAGTGCCTTGCATTCGGAGGCCGAGCAATTGCCGTACCAGGCAGTGATGCAACACAGTCAGGATGCTCTCAATGGTGCAGCTGTAGAACCTTTTGAGGATCTGAGGACCCATGCCAAATCTTTTTAGTTTCCTGAGGGGGAATAGGCTTTGTCGTGCCCTCTTCATGACTGTCTTGGTGTGTTTGGACCATTCTAGTTTGTTGGTGATGTGGACACCAAGAAACTTGAAGCTCTCAAACTGCTCCACTACAGCCCCGTTGATGAGAATGGGGGCGTGCTCGCTCCTCCTTTTCCTGTAGTCCACAATCATCTCCTTAGTCTTGGTTACGTTGAGGGATAGGTTGTTATTCTGGCACCACCCGGCCAGGTCTCTGACCTCCTCCCTATAGACTGTCTCGTCGTACATTTAAGAATGATGGAGGCCACTGTGATCTTAGAGACCTTGAATGCAGCAGACATTTTTTGGTACCCTTCCCCAGATCTTTTCCACACAATCCTGTCTCTGAGCTCTACGGACAATTCCTTCGACCTCATGACTTGGTTTTTGCTTTGACATGCACTGTCAACTGTGGGACCTTATATAGACAGGGTGTGCCTTTTCAAATCATGTTCAATCAATTGAATTTACCACAGGTGGACTCCATTCAAGTTGTAGAAACACCTCAAAGACGATCAATGGAAACAGGATGCACCTGAGCTTAATTTTGAGTCTCATAGCAAAGGGTCTGAATTACTTATGTAAATAAGGTATTTCTGTTGTTTTTTAGACATTTACAAAAATTTATAAAAACCTGTTTTCACTTTGTCATTATGGGATATTTTGTGTAGATTGATGAGGAAAACGTTTTATTTCATCCATTTTAAAATAAGGCTGTAACATAACAAAATGTGGAAAAAGTAAAGGTGTCTTTCCGAATGCACTGTATATGCCTGTAACATTTAGTCAACCCTACTACCCCTTCTTCTGAGATCACTGACAAGAGTCAGTGTTTCTCTAAACACAGTCCTGAGAGTTTGCCCATTTGTGTGTATAACTAGTTTTTCCTGTGGAGGGTTGGTATAAAATTGCAGACTGCTCGTCATGCTAGTGCCCCCAAGATGTCACGCCAATTATTTGTCTCTGTGGGAGCAGCCTATTTGTGGAGGCTTTTCTTAAAATAAGAACAGGAAGTCACAGCCTCTCTGTATCCCCCCCTGTTCCTGAGTGGACCGATAGGCAGACCATGCTTTATCTCTCACTGTGGGCCCTGTAGGGTCAGCCTACCAGAGCAATGGCATGGTTATGACATCACAGCCCACGTGAACCACAACCTATTTGTTCCATTCTCACCCACTGAAGAGTCATACTTCAGTCACTGAGCTTCTCTGCTGCTCCATTTTGGCCATTTTCAGACAGATCTTTTACCACATAACCTACTCAAGGCTCTGTCAAATATCAAGCCTCCCAATCCTCTGCCAGTGGGTAGATTTGATTTGAAACAAATTTGACTTGTCCTCAGTTGACTGTCCCTGTACTGGAGCTTAGCATGTAGTTGCAAGGATTCTGCAGCCTCCCACAGTGTCATCCCTATACCTGAGACCTGTAGTAGCTGATGGCCTCCATATTATAACATCTGTAGTTTATAGTACTGTAGTTTATGCGACACTCGCCACAATATACAGCCATGATCACCTATATTTAACTTTAAGACAGGAGCATATTAAGAGGGGTAGACAAGGTAAGATACTTTACTAATAGACAGAAATGGGAAGCAGTTGGATGCCATAAGCAGCTGACAAGAGGATGTTAGGTGGTGGAGAGAAATGTTGCCATGGAATCTAACATAATGATCAGTCAATGGTGATGGAAAGAGAGTGACAGGAGGATAGGAGAGGAATGAGAGAGTCAGTTGGCATCAGATGAGGCTGGTGGGAGGAGCTATAGGAGGACAGGCTCATTGTAATGGCTAGAATGGAATAAATGGAACAGAGTCAAACATGTGGTTGCCATATGTTCGATGTGTTTTATATCGTTCCATGAAATTATTCAATTCCATCCAATCCTCCTATAGCTCCTCCCACCAGCCTCGTCTGAATGGCATGTCAGATAAAGCAATGAAGGAGAAAAAAGGGAACTGGAGAAGGCTGCAGGGGGTAGAGTGCAGTTGAGAGGGGAGCATGCACAAGAGACAGAATTCCAGTGAGAAAGGGAGAGGAATTCAAGTGAACAAATGATTATGTAAGAGATTTGTCGACAGGAAGAGACACACATAAAAGAGGGAAAGAGGCCATGGAGGCTGGAGAGCCGTAAGCCCACACCGGTCCTAACCAACTCTATAATCTGGCTTTCACTGATTGCTCTTCAGATCAGAGTGGGACTCTTTTAACCTAATTAAACAGGCCTCATGTTTCATAAGGACGGGCAGTCACGGGTAGTGAGGCATGGTAACTGACAGGCATATACACTCTCAATCTCACAAACATGCAGGTTATTCTCTCTTTGCCTGTCATAAAGAGATATTGAGTATCTACAAACAATTCTCAGAATGCTTCCAAGAAATTATGTACCAACATTTCTGTGAAATAGAGATTTAGTCTTGCCATGTCTCCAAGGATTAGTGCTTTTTACTGTCACTCATGTCTGTGTTATCTTTTTTCCATCTGTCCCTGTGGTCTTCTTTATGTTTGGGCTGACCTGTAGTTACAGTAAGTACCTAGAGCTGGTCTGTCTCAGTTTGACCCAGCAGCCAATGGTTCTATCTAAAAACAACATCAGTGCTGTAATCCTGGCACCACTGAGCCAGTACCACAGATGGCTCTGTGAAGCCAGCTCCAACATCTACTGGCCTTATACATGTTGGACAAAAGAAAGGGGGATAAAGTATTTTTGGACATTTCTGAATGTGTTATTCAGAGCTTTAGTAGCAAAAGGCAAAAATATATATTTGATCAAATATATATTTTTCTATACATTACCAGTAAAAGAGTTTGGACACACCTACTCATTCAAGGGTTTTTCCTTATTTTTCAAATTTTCTACATTGTAGTATAATAGTGAAGACATCAAAACTATGAAATAACTGATTTCCCCCAGTCCATTGCATGTGCTTCTTGGCCCAAGCGAGTCTCTTCTTATTATTGGTGTCCTTTAGTAGTGGTTTCTTTGAAGCAATTCGACCATGATGGCCTGATTCACTTAGTCTCCTCTGAACAGTTGATGTTGAGATGTGTCCGTTACTTGAACTCTGTGTTTATTTGTATTGTATTTATTTGGGCTGCAATCTGAGGTGGCGTTGACTCTAATGAACTTATCCTCTGTAGCAGAGGTAACTCTGGGTCTTCCTTTCCTGTGGCGGTCCTCATGAGAGACAGTTTCATCACCGTGCTTGATGGTTGAAGAAATGTTCAAAGTTCTTGAAATGTTCTGGATGTCTTAAAGTAAGGATGCTGTCGTTTCTCTTTGCTTATTTGAGCTGTTCTTGCCATAATATAGACTTGGTCTTTGACCAAATAGAGCTACCTTCTGTATACCACCCCTACCTTGTCACAACACAACTGATTGGCTCAAATGCATTAAGGAAAGTAATTAATTGAAATGCATTCCAGGTGACTACCTCATGAAGCTGGTTGTAAGAATGCCAAGAGTGTGCAAAGCTGTCATCAAGGCAAAGGGTGGCTACTTTGAAGAATCAAGTCAAGACCAAGTCAAATCTCAAATATATTTTGATTTGTTTAACACTCTTTTGGTTACCACATAATTCCATATGTGTTATTTCATAGTGTTGATGTCTTCACTTCCATTACCATGTAGAAAATAGTAAAAATAAAGAAAAACCCTGGAATTAGTAAAGGCCAATAACAAAGAGACATCCAAACCTCTGTGCCAATAACAGTTTTCGGTTTTCCCCTCCCCACTCAGACCACTCCCAGGCGGTCCTAGCTAAATTCTTGCTTGCGAAATAGTTTTTGGCCAAAAAACTATTTTTGCCCATTTTAATGGAAATCTGGTACTTAATGGAAGTATGGTACTTAATTGTTACCCAGAAATTATTTGACAGTGATATAAAAACAGATGCATTGGGCCTTTAAATTTGATTTTGTCCCAGATACAGAAAAAGCTACTCTGTCCATCCATTAGCTAATTGTAAAATGGTTGCTCTGCAACAAGATGTGTATCAGAGTAATGAGTGTGTGGTGGGGGAGGTCAGACAGACTGCTCTATCACTGTCTCCATAGACATAGTGTTGTGGTTTGCTTGCTTTTATTTATGTTCTCTCCTTATACACATCAACCTTAATCCTAACTGATGTACAAAATTTACACACAATTCATTGCATTAATTGCCACATCAATCATTTGACAAAACATCTAAATATCAACAGCCTAAACCGAAAACAAAGCAATCCATCATAAAAAGTAAAATCATCAATCATACAGTGAGTGAAGGAGACATTAGCCTTTTATGCTTACACAGCCTGAATAAGTGGAGAGGAGTTAGTTAATTTTGGGTAAAATATTGATATCCTCATAGGGGCTACCTTTAAGTTTAAAGTAGATATATTTTTATTTGTTTTACTTTGTTGTCAAAACCTCCCATTGTTTCTAGTCTTTCTTGTTGACAAGAACCAAAACACAATAAATGATGCACACACTGATTGATGCTCCTAACAATGATGGAGTTTAATTTTCTTCACATTGTTGGTTCTAACTATTGGCTGGTCTTCCTCAAGCAAGCTTTTGTCAATTAAACCCCATCCAATGTATAGTGTCTCATTATGCCTATAGGCCTACTATGCCAGTCTGAATTAATTTACATTGCTGCTCCTATAAGGGGCTAAATCTCTCCTAAAGACTCATACCATCCTCTCTGAAGAGACCCTCTTATCCGCATCATATAAAAGGCAGGATATATTAAAAATAAGATATTTTATTGTCTCATACTATATACAAGATAGGTGAGGTGAAATATGTTGTTTTACAGGGTAAGCCAGAGTAGTACAGTGCCCTGGAGCAAATTAGGGTTAAGTACCTTGCTCAAGGGCACATGGACAGATTTTCACCTTGTCTGTTTGGGTATTTGAAGCATCGGTTACTGGCCCAACACTCTAACCGCTTGAACAGAGGCACAGCATGACTGCAAGGTGATTCTCTAGTCTTCCCCCATTATTCTTCATCCTCCTGTCTCCCACACTCAGCTCTCTGCTCTTCATTCTGCAGATACGGTATCTGACCTCAAACAGTCGACCTGCACCTGCAGGGCCTAACAGGGAGGGGGACAACCCAACTGAGATTGATGAGCAATTGCAGCCCCGACCGACCAGCTCCCCTACGGGAGACATCACAGCCATGGTGAGTGGGCCTGATCTCCGGGTGATGCTTGTTCCAGTCGAGACAGCGGGGAAGAAGCTGTGCATTTCCGATCTATTCCTATTTCTTCTTCCTTTGTATATGCATAATCAGAAACTCAGCAGGGGCACCAGGGCGTTGGGTGCATAGAGGACTCCATAACCTGAGTCCTCTCCACAATCATCTTCGTGCTGGGGTGGCCGCTCCCGCTCTGCTTAAAGCCCTGCATCATTTACTCTCATGCGGCTCTTTGCACCTATTTGTGCCCACAGGGAGCAGGAAGCCATAGACAATGGCTGAGAAAATGAGTATAATGGTCCCCATTTCAGGGAAGAACACATTACTGCAGAGAACCTCATTATTGATATGCAGCATTACGTGCAGTCCTCCGTTCTGGTTTCAGTAGTTAGCGTTAGCCTCTCCTGCAGAATGCAAAGGGATGATGGGTTGTTTTTCGTAGGATGTGTGTGCAGCTTAACCTAATGCTCAACACCACCATCTGCTCCATACATTATATAGCATTGTATAATACTATATAATTATAATTCCTCACATAATACATAATACTATATTGCTAACATAACTTGCATTAACATGTAATAGGTTAATACTACACACTGAGCCGTGTTTAAAATGACCTTTTAAAATCAATTTCTCTTCCAATGATGTCTTGAAAACCCTTTACGTAACTGTGTTTGATTGAGTTGTGTTGTGATGAATTTGATGTGTGTTTTCTGTCAAAACAACATATTTATGTACATATTTATGTATCCATGCATTTCGAGGCCAAACTTTGACTGGATATAAATGACAGTGTAGTCAGAGGCAGACAGATTGTTCTCATTTTCACAAATCTATTAGAGTATGCTCTCATTTTATAGTGTTATGATATGGGGGGTACTTTAGTGTGAGACACATAGATGGACAATATACTACACTTCCAAACCTCTTCCCCGGGGGCAGCAGCAATAGGTTTAGGTGATGTGCTCTGTCAGGCAGGCTTCATCATTCTCAGGTGTGAGCAATCAGATGGTTGTCTCTTTCAGGGAGAGAGAGGAGGCCAGAAGGCTCTCGGCTGACCTTTGTTTGTTTCTTTGTCTTAGTTAACCACTTTAGTTTGGGCATGTCTTTTTTTTTGTTTTGTACATATTTATTTTGTCACCATGAACATTATGAAAATTTGTTTGGACTGGCCGAACAGAAGTTTTGTTTCCTGAGCATATGTTCATACAGCACAGTCCTCATACGCTGATTTCTGACATAGATGCTTACATTAAATCAAGTTACAGACCAGTTAAGTAGGCCTAAGACCCCTAGCCATAATCAGTGCAGCAATATCAGTATAGTTATTGGTTTCGTAACAATAGGTTTTTTTTATCATTTTGAATCAATCTGCATACACAGTATATAGAAATGAACCACATGGCTACATAGCAGCCTCAATATTGCCTGTTGCCTCTGCACAGCAAATCATAGTTTTGTCAGTTCTCTAGTATCTTTCTTCACTATCTCTCGTTGTACTTTAGAATTGTAGGATGAAAGAATGCTGTATGTGAGTTTGTCTGTCTGCCCTGCAGGCTAGAGTGGAAGGTTTCACATCCTTTTCTATTTTCAGACTGTAAAGTCGCAGAAAGTCAAGTGTGGAAAATCTGTGGCATTCCATAACAGATTTACAACAGAGTCGTGCAAGTTTAGTGACTATGTCATACCAGAGGTGTGACATACCAGCAAGTCTAGTAACTGTAATTTTAAGAGTACTTCTTTTGTGTTTTTCAAAGTCAGTCATTTTACTTCTACTTTATTAAATATGAATGTAAGTAACAGTACTTGTACTTGAGTAGGATATTACAGTACTCTTTCCATAGCTGATTTTAATTGCTTTACATCCTTAATTTATTTTAAAATGTTATAGTATATTTTTGACAAATCCTTAGTTTTTTTTAACGTACAGAACTGTCTTTGAGGCGTTCATGTGCTATCAGAGTTATCAGAAGCTCCTAGTTCCCAGTGGGAAATTTCATTTGAATGACCCTCCAAGACGGAATTACAAGTGGGAGAATGTTGTTACCCGAATTGCCTTTTTAACCAAAAGATGTTAACAAATCAGTGTTTGACAATTACAACCTTATCATATGTACAATGTAAACTCAGCAAAAAAATAAACGTCCTCTCACTGTCAATTGTGTTTATTTTCAGCAAACTTAACATGTGTAAATATTTGTATGAACATAACAAGATTCAACAACTGAGACATAAACTGAACAAGTTCCACAGACATGTGACTAACAGAAATTGAATAATGTGTCATTGAACAAAGGGGGGTGAAAAATCAAAAGTAACAGTCAATATCTGGTGTGGCCACCAGCTGCATTAAGTACTGCAGTGCATCTCCTCCTCATGGACTGCACCAGATTTGCCAGTTCTTGCTGTGAGATGTTACCCCACTCTTCCACCAAGGCACCTGCAAGTTCCCGGACATTTCTGGGGGGAATGGTCCTAGCCCTCACCCTCTGATCCAACAGTTTCCATACGTGCTCAATGGGATTGAGATTTGGGCTCTTCGCTGGCCATGGCAGAACACTGACATTCCTGCCTTGCAGGAAATCACGCACAGAACGAGCAGTATGGCTGGTGGCATTGTCATGCTGGAGGGTCATGTCAGGATGAACCTGCATGAAGGGAACCACATCAGGGAGGAGGATGTCTTCCCTTTAACCTCTCTGCGCAGCGGGATTAAATTCGACAACATATGGTGATCGCTACATAAATAGTCATATTAAACATTCATTAAAATACAAGTGTCTCACATGGGTCGAAAGCCTAAAATCTTGCTAATCCAACTGCGTTGTCAGATTTTTTAAAAATGATTTACTCCGAAAGAATACGATGCGATTATCTGAAAACAAAATCACAAATTGCAATAAAATAAATTGTTTACCTTTGACGATCTTCCTCTGTTTGCAATCCCAATGCTCATTGTTACACAATGAATGGTCTTTTGTTTGATAAAATCCATTTTTATAGCCTAACACGAAACATTTTGTGAACCGCTTGTGTCGTGAATTCCGTCTCATTCCATTTTTGACGAGACATTCAATGTAAATACACACACTAAACGTGACTTTATCCAGTCATGTTTGGTTTCATTGCAATCAACTGGTTTGTTTGTAACACAACCAAACTTGATGGGTCATTTCGCGGGACGTATTGACTGGAAGAAACCGATTTGAAGACAACAAGTAATGACTTCATTGTGCACCAACGATATGACCACTGTTTCGTTGATTGACTGTATTTGAACCCAATGGCCACTGATCGTCTTGAAATCTAGCTGGGTAGATAGCCAATGAGCTGAAGTAAACGGCAATATGTAATGGTTATGTGTTGGAAGACCAACCCATGTAGTAAACTCCGGGCATAAAGAGGGTCATTCGCCATTGAAGTTTCATACCGGAAGGAGCCACGTATGTTATGCACAGCATTATTTTGGTAAAGCGCATCTTCAGCTGTTTATATATCAATCAGTATGGCGACTAAGTCAGGGAAAGCTAAATCTAAGTCTAGATATACAGATGGACACACAATTTTAGAAGAAATTGATCGGGAAAGTGAGACTGGTTGTTGGAGGACGATTCATTTAGTGATTCCCAAATGGAGGAATATTTTTGAACGGAGAGGACATCGTTTTGGACTGGTAAGTTCTTCTCATACTAATGCCATTGTTTGAAATTAATAATATAAAATATTATTTGTGATTTTTTTAAATTTTAGTAGCAATATATAAAAATGTAATGAAATGTGTAACGTACACGTTGGCTATACATTGTGGGTGGGGGTATGTTTGTATGTATGTGTATGACCCATAGCCTATGTTTGTGTGTGTATATATACATATTGTGGATTAGAGGGAGCATGGCCGAGATGCGTGTGTCTGCGGCTCCACCCCACCCCACCCCCACACGAGGAGAAAATCAGTCTCTTCCTCATTGACTGTCCTGCATTTCCCGTGGTACTAGGCCTTCCCTGGTTGGCTCATCATAACCCCACTATTTCCTGGCAACAGAGGGCTCTCACTGGGTGGTTGCGAGAGTGCTCGGGGAGGTGTGTAGGGGTTTCCGTTGGCGCTACCACGGTGGAAATTCCGGACTAGGTCTCCACCCTGCAAATCCCCCCAGAATATGCCGATTTGGCTCTCGACTTCTGTAAAAAAAAGGCGACTCAATTACCACCTCATCGACAGGGGGATTGTGCGATAAATCTCCTGGCAGACGCTGCGCTTCCCAGGAGTCACGTGTATCCCCTGTCACAAGCGGAGACGGTGGCTATGGAGACATCTGTCTCTGAATCCCTGCGTCAGGGGTACATTCAGTCCTCCACTTCACCCGCCTCATCGAGTTTCTTTTTTGTGAAGAAGAAGGATGGAGGTCTACGCCCGTGCATTGACTATAGAGGTCTCAATCAAATCACGGTGAGGTACAGTTACCCGCTACCTCTTATTGCCATGGCGATTGAGTCAATGCATGGGGCACGCTTCTTCCTGAAACTGGTAAACTGGTGCGTATCCGGGCTGGAGACGAGTGGAAGACAGCGTTTAGTAACACCTCAGGGCATTATGAGTACTTAGTCATGCCGTACGGGTTGATGAATGCTCCATCAGTTTTCCAATCCTTTATAAACAAGATTTTCAGGGACCTGCACGGGCAGGGTGTAGTGATGGACAGGGTGTAGTGGTGTATATCGATGACATTCTGATATACTCTGCTACACGCGCCGAGCATGTGTCCTTGGTACGCAAGGTACTTGGACGACTGTTGGAGCACGACCTATACGTCAAGGCCCGAAAAATGCCTGTTCTTTCAGCAGGTCGTCTCCTTCCTAGGGTATCGCATTTCCACATCAGGGGTGGAGATGGAGAGTGACCGCATTGCAGCCGTGCGTAATTGGCCAACTCCCACCACAGTAAAGGATGTGCAGCGATTTTTAGGGTTTGCCAATTACTACCGGAGATTTATCTGGGGTTTTGGCCAGGTGGCTACTCCCATTACCTCACTGCTGAAGGGGGGTCCTGTAATGTTGCAGTGGTCGGCTGAGGCGGACAGGGCTTTTGGGCAGCTAAGAGCTCTGTTTACTTCGGCTCCCGTGCTGGCCCATCCGGATTCCTATTTGGCGTTCATAGTGGAGGTGGACACGTCTGAGGCTGGGATAGGAGCCGTGCTCTCACAGCGCTCGGGTACACCACCAAAACTCTGCCCTCTGTGTTTTCTTCCCGAAGAAGCTCAGCCCAGCAGAGCGTAACTATGATGTGCAGGCGTTGCGTACAGAGCCCGCTCCCCTCCAGTGTCCTGTGGGGCGTATGTACATTCTGTCTGCTGTCCGTGACCAGTTGATCTATTGGGTCCACACGCCATCCTATCTGGTCATCCGGGGATCGGTCAGACGGTGCACTGTCTGACTGGGAAATACTGGTGGCCCACCTTGGCTAAGGACATGAGTGTTTATGTTTCCTCCTGCTCGGTGTGTGCCCAGTGTAAGGCTCCAAGACACCTGCCCAGAGGTAAGCTACACTCCTTACCCGTTCCACAACGACCTTGGTCACACCCGTCTGTGGATTTTTTAACCGATCTACCTCTTTCATAGGGAAACACTGCAATCCTGGTCGTTGTGGATAATTTCTCTAAATCCTGTCGTCTCCTCCCTCTGCCAAGGTCTTCCTATGGCCCTACAGACTGCGGAAGCCCTGTTTACTCACGTCTTCCGGCACTACGGGGTGCCTGAGGATATAGTGTCTAATCGGGGTCCCCAGTTCACGTCGAGAGTCTGGAAGGCATTCATGGGACATCTGGGGGTCTCGATCAGCCTTACCTCGGGTTTTCACCCCGAGAGTAACGGGCAAGTAGCGAGAGTCAACCAGGATGTGGGCAGGTTTCTGCGGTCCTATTGCCAGGACCGGCCGGGAGAGTAGGCGGCGTTCGTGCCCTGGGCCGAGATGACACAGAACTCGCTTCGCCACTCTGGACATCGAGGGGACCCCGGCGTACACCGTTTGTTCCATCCTGGATTCGAGGCGTCAGGCAGGGGGCCTTCAGTACCTCGTGGAGTGGGAGGGGTACGGTCCGGAGGAGAGGTGCTGCGCCCCGGTTGCGGCTGTTTTGGACCCCGAACTGCTGCGAGAGTTTCACCGTCGCCGGGCCGGATCGCCCTGCGCCTCGCCCTCCGGGTCGGCCCCGAGGCCAGTGTCGGCGCGCTGCTGGAGCCGTACTGGCACAACTTCCTCTCCTTGTTCGGGCAGCTCCATTTCTCATGTCTCCATTTGTTTTGTCTTGTTCCCTACACACCTGATTTTCATTCCATAATCATACTGCATATATTTAGTCCTCTGTTCCCCTGCATTTCTTTGTGTGTAATTGTTTATTGTTATGTGGATATTGTCAGGCGCCATACTTTTGTTATGTTCTGTGTTTTTGGCACGTTTATGTTTTTATGTGCTGTCATTCTTGGACAGGAATTAAAGTGCACCTGTTTACTACACTCTGCTCCCCTGCACCTGACTTCACCTCTCGTACACACCCCTAACACTGAGCGATGTTTGTACAACTAATTATCTCATTCAGGCTGCCTGACAACATACTGTTTGTAGGATATGGCAATGGTGCATGGGATTAATGAAAGTTTGCATCATAGATGAACTACTACAGTCCCCTTTTATTCTACATTTCAGTAGTCAGACTGCAAGGCCAGGAGGAGGTGACAACCAGTGGCAATTTTAGCATGTAAATCTTGGTGGGGCAAAGAAATAAAAATAATAATTTTATAAGTGGAATGCTTGCCAGCAAAGCCATTACACAACACTAAACACGGTGCCCACAAACTGTTAGGGCCTACATAAAGCTGTCCCAACAGCAGTCCCAACATCTTACCACTGCTACACCTGGCTTTTAACGGAGCCTTGTCTGGCAGCAAAACAGTTAATTCAGCCTAATTTACTGCCTTTTAAAAAGATAGCTGATATGGCTGACTTACTTAAACAAATGTGGTTTCTAATGAAAAATTGAGATGTACAAACTATGGCATAAGGGGACAACAAGTACATAAGAGGCAATCCGTAATTTCAATTAAGATATTAATGAGCGAGCTAGGACGACGTAGTCAATATAACTATTTGTTTAGCACTTTTGAAATGTACAGTGACAGAATTCAGAACATAGGCCATTCTTACAGTGTTCTCCCTGTGAACCAAGTCAGAACCGTAGGATAAATAAAGGGGGCACATACGCAGACAATGAAAGTTCCTACAAAACTTGATGATTACATTTCACAAAAACAGGTTATAGGCTACTGTACATGTGCACCACCAAGTCAGAACAGTAGGTGGAATTAAGAGAGGTAAATAGACCAAATTATTAGGGTGAGGCACATGGGCTACTAACAGCTTGCTACACAACATACACTTAGTATTACTTTCTTATCTACAGTATACATATCTCCCTGGCATATACATAATTTATGCAGTAGCATACAAGCCATTTTTGGACTTGTTGTGCTGTGCTCACTTCATTAGGAAGGTGGCATGGCGGTCCTTTGTGGGCAAATTCTGTCATCAAAGTCTGGCATTCTCTGTATCTATGGTGCTTTCAAGACAACTGGGAACTCATAAAAAACAAGGTTGAATCATGATGACATCATTGATCTTCTGGTTGTAGCTCTAGAAAGAAGGTTGAGTTACAATTCTGAGTTGGATGACCATTCAAAATGTATTTCCCAGTCGGAGCTCATTTTTTTCAGGAATACCTAATTGTCTTGAACTCACTTTCGAGTTAACAGTGTGTTTTGAGCAAGGCAGAAATCAGGCCTCATTGACAGCATGGCCAATGTTGAATTTTTATGATTTTAAACTTGGAAAAGAAACACTTAATCCCAGATTTGGGACCACACAGCCACTTCACTGAATAACAGGCTAGTGATTGCTTTGCAATGCTTGCAGTTAGACACTGTCACTGATTCCTTCCAAACCACTCATTGCTGAATTTGTGATTTCCAACTTGTTGTGTAATGTTTATGTCCAATGGCCAATTTCTATTCATTATTTATCTTCATATGACAAGGATTAAAAAGGATTTGCCAGTAGATTGTCGACTTGATTCATGATGATGACTGCTAGCTAAGATTTTGAAAGTATGATGTTGACATGATCAGTCCAATCAAAGCTACTGTAGATATAACGTGATTTGATGTCATTTTATCTGTGGCTACTGACCTTGAGCCTTCTTGGATGGGCATTTCTAATGTAACTTCATGGCAGCACCCAAGGGGCTTGAATTATCGAGGTCTACCCTTAGACTTGGTGGTGACGTACTCTCCCCATGAGTGGCAGAACACTGAGCTAATCATGGTGCAACTAGAGAACATTACCAACTCCTACACTCTGTATTTTCCGCTGGCTACCCCACCACCACAGAAAGCACTGAGCTAAACTGAAAAACCTGCACTTTGGAGCTGCTTTACTGAAGAAAGTAAAAAAGAGACCATGTTTGTATGCTGCTTTATTAACTCAATTATATTTCTATTTTTTTTTTACATTGTTTGCAAACTGATATGTGACATGTATTAATGCCAAAATAACAAGCAAAACAGGTAAGGCCAAAACACAAGACCCACATTGTTTAGCTAAAAATGTGGGTCTCGAAATGGCCCTGAATGACAGGTCGCCACTGGTAACATTATAAAATGCCAATAATTGTCTGAATGCATAAGTGGAGGAAGTGTAGTGGTTCATGCACTGGACAGCTGTGTAACATAAAAAAGAACACTCAGTTCAAATTTCTACATACATAAGTTCATAACTTCATGCAGGTGCAGTAAGGAAGTTAGTCAAACTGCATTGTCATCTCTTAGAACAGCTCATTACATCTTTTATTGGGTAACCACCAATAGCAGCATAGTTTGCATATTTCATATCAATACGTTTCATTTTAGACCACACGCACAACCATATATTGCCATCTGCTGTTTTTAAATGGGTCTGCAACACACTGCTTGTGAAACGGTTATCTTTGGGAAAATTTGAGGGACATAAATTGCAGTATTAGATTGTATCTAAGTGAAGAAGGGTTTGCAACAGTTATCACAGCAGATCATACCTGAACATTTAAGATGGAGATGTATTTTAGGGCAATGCTGAAACAATGTTGGTCATTTAGATCATTTAGTTACTTTGGACTTCATTACTCTAATTTAACTGGCAAATCCAATAATTTAAGGTTATGAATAAATTGAAGAATAGCCTATGTTATGAGAAAAATACATCTCTTGTTCTTGTTCCCAAGAGAAATACTTGAATGATATAAACAGGGTTGGAATGTGAAGCATCATTATACTCTACAAGAGGGCAAAACTATGCTACATGGAACTTAAAATAGTGCAAAAAGGCATTAGAAACGACATAGATCTGTGAATAATGTTTGTTTAAGCTTTGGACATGCTGATCAACAGAAATAACTGCATTTTTTGGGATCATTCCATGATCTGAGATGATGTGTACAGTTGAAGTCGGAAGTTTACATACACTTAGGTTGGAGTCATTAAAACTCGTTTTCAACCACTCCACAAACGTCTTGTTAACAAACTATAGATTTGGCAAGTCGGTTAGGAAATCTACTTTGTGCATGACACAAGTAATTATTCCAACAATTGTTTACAGACAGATTATTTAACTTATTCCAGTGGATCAGAAGTTTACATACACTAAGTTGACTGTGCCTTTAAACAGCTTGGAAAATTCCAGAAAATGATGTCATGGCTTTAGAAGCTTCTGATAGGCTAATTGACATCATTTGAGTCAATTGGAGGTGTACCCGTGGATGTATTTCAAGGTCTACTGTACATTCAAACTCAGTGCCTCTTTGCTTGGCATCATGTGAAAATCAAAAGAAATCAGAAAAAAATTGTAGATCTCCACAAGTCTGGTTCATCCTTGGGAGCAATTTCCAAAAGCCTGAAGGTACCTTGTTCATCTGTACAAACAATAATACGCAAGTATAAACACAATGGGACCACGCAGCCGTCATACCGCTCAGGAAGGAGACGTTTTCTGTCTCCTAGAGATTAACTTACTTTGTGCAAAATGGGAGAGGCTTGCAAGTTCCACTTCATAATTTTGCACGCCCAATTTTTCAGTTTTTGTTTTGTTAAAAAAGTTTGAAATATCCAATAAATGTCGTTCCATTTCATGATTGTGTCCCACTTGTTGTTGATTCTTCACAAAAAAATACAGTTTTATATCTTTATGTTTGAAGCCTGAAATGTGGCAAAAGTTCGCAAAGTTCAAGGGGGCCGAATACTTTCGCAAGGCACTGTATTGAAGCAACATCTCAAGACATCAGTCAGGAAGTTAAAGCTTGGTTGCAAATGGGTCTTCCAAATGGACAATGACCCCAAGCATACTTCCAAAGTTGTGGAAAAATGGCTTAAGGACAACAAAGTCAAGGTATTGGAGTGGCCATCACAAAGCCCTGACCTCAATCCCATAGAAAATTTGTGGGCAGAACTGAAAAAGAGTGTGCGAGCAAGGAGGCTTACAAAACTGGCTCAGTTACACCAGCTCTGTCAGGAGGAATGGACCAAAATTCACTCAACTTATTGTGGGAAGCTTGTGGAAGGCTGCCCGAAACGTTTGGCCCATGTTAAACAAGTTAAAGGCAATTCTACCAAATACTAATTGAGTGTATGTAAACTTCTGACCCACTGTGAATGTGGTGAAAGAAATAAAAGCTGAAATTAAAATCGTTCTCTCTACTATTATCCTGACATTTCACATTCTAAGAAAAAAGTAGTGATCCTAATTGACCTAAAAGAGGGAATTTTTACTAGGATTAAATTTCAGGAATTGTGAAAAACTGAGTTTAAATGTATTTGGCTAAGGTGTACGTAAACTTCCGACTTCAACTGTATGTCCTCAATCATATCCTATGTTTTGGTATAAGATGATAACCTTTCCGACTACCTATTTCAATTGGATGCGTACAGTAGGCCTTCATGTAGACCTATACTAATTGAATCAATAAAAACAGACATTTACATTTTAGCACATGCTCTTATCCAGAGCAACTTACAGTAGTGAGTGCATACATTTTTACACTGGTCCACTGTGGGAATCAAACCCACAACTTTAATGTTGCAAGCACCATGCGCTACCAACTGAGCTACACAGGACCAGGAAAAGGAAAGGAAAGCTTCAAGAGAAGAGAGATAATGTGTTGTTAAATTAGGACTACGAACCAATCCATGTTTGGCAGTGATTTATTTATTTATGGGAGAGACAGAACAGAATGCCCTTGTTTAGAATGGAGTGACCTAGGTTCATATAAATAATCTTCTTGAAGAAAGACTTCAACATTCGGAATCACTGAATTCCCACACTCATATCCTGTTCCATGAATAACCCACTCGTGCTATGCTGCCATGTGCATAAGAGTTTTTTGTTTGTTTGAAAAGCTGTGAATTCAGCAGAAGAACACTAGTCACATTCCACAGCTGTATGTTTCAAGGTTGATTTCAACAGATCTCACCAAAAAAATATGAAAGATACAGTGGAGACATCATGGCACCAGAGGGGTGGGCACCATTATTGATCTGAACAAAAGGACCTGTCAGACAGTCATAACTGAAGAGCCTCGGAGACCTTTCGCACTTGCTGCTGCAACTGCACGCATTCCCGCAGCACAGACACAGTGTGAAACAGGCCCATATCGGAATGCAGCCTACTGAGCACCGGCAGAGATTTGTCTACCCGTGGACTAGGTTGCATTAAGGGTTTCTTCCAAGTCAATAACCTTTGGGATTGGTTATTAGAATATTAAATGAGTGACAGACACAGATAGGACTGGTAAGTGTCTCACTCTGACATTTTTCTTCCGAATTGATCATTCAATCATTCAAAATGTTGGTCAGATTAATAAAAGCATATCAGTGTAGGGTTAAATACTGTACTAATGTGCTATTATAGGCTACAGGCATAAAGTACTCAGCCTATTGCAGGCTACTGGTCCAGAAAAAGTTCTGTATGTGGTTGTATTTAGTTTGGCAAAGTTTCTGTGATGATCAGTTGTGGGCAGGAGCTGTATAGCTCTCAGGACAGAGTCTGCTTTCAAACTTGAATGTTTACTGTTTGAGTTTTGCACAGTGGCAAATAAAGGCATGTTTGTTTGTCACATAAAGGAGTCACATTGAACACTAGGGGCCTTATTACATTTTCTCAGGTTCAAAATGTACTCTTGTACAAACTGTCTAGTCTACAACTCCCATGTCTCCTTTGCAAAGGGGTGCAGAAATGGCAATGAATTAGTCTATTGGACACAGCATCACATTCATGTCTAAAGACTAGAACATATAGATATTAACGATCATCGCCTTTGCATAGGCCTATAAAATAAAGTACGCACACTGTTATGTACATGGTCAGGTGGGATTTCATTGTAAGAAATAGGACTTTCATTGAATATGAAATATCTCATTACAGCCTGCAAGTTCTTTGGTAATTAAATGATTCCCACACACTCTTCGTTATGTAAGGAGATGAGGTCTGGTGTTTATTTTGACACTGGTGCTGCTCTGACAGCTCCAGGCTAAGGAAACCGTGCTGAGCACTACCACATAACAGTAAATGTGTTTTTTAGATTTCTGATGTTAAATAGCAAGTTGGCTCGATCAGTTACTGAAGTCAACTCTGAAGACTTTCCCTGAATTTTTCGTTGGTGTTGGTATTTAGCAGAGGTGGGACCAAGTCATTGTTTTACAAGTCACAAATAAGTCTCAAGTCTTACCACTCAAGTCCCATTTGAAGACAGGCAAGTCCGAGTCAAGTCTCAAGTCAAGACCGTCAAGTATCAAGTCAAGTCTCCAGTGCTAAACGTTGAGTTTCGAGTACTAAACAAGTCATAATGTGCTCTTCACCAAATGTAATACCATTTCATATTTAAAAAGAGTAATAGTATATTAAATTTATGCAAATCATGAATGCTTTTAAAAAATATATATATTTATTACTTTCCAAATAAACTTTATATTTCCATGGAAATACATGGGTAGCCATGAGAAAGACATCAATATGACAACAAAACAAAATATTGTAGTGCTCTCTCCCTCTCTCTCTCTCTCTCCAGATATACTCTAGACACCTAAAACAATCCTGCCATAAAGTTACAATCATTCATTTAAAGGTACATCTAAACAACTGACACTGAACTGAGGCCTACAATTTGAACAATGAATGTCTGAGAAAAAAATACAGATCCCAAAGACGGGAGATAAAACCTGAACATGGAGACTACATGTGTGTGTGTGTGTGTAATGCATAAACAGTTTAATTTTTCCCTTGTCTCAGGGTCCTATGATGCATTGCATTTGCAAAATACCAAATTCGATAAAAGTCTGTTGGTCATTTGTGCACGATGAGGCCACAGTATGATGCCACCATGGCTGAAGACATGCTCCACCGGAACACTGGAGGCAGGCACTGCCATGACCCTGATGATGGCCACTCGAGACAGTGAAGGAAGAGCCTTCCTGTTCATTGCCCAGAACAAGAGGGCATTCTGTCCTTCACATATGTCAAGGTAGTGACTTAGCTGTAGTGCTGGAGAGGTCCCAACAGCTTTCTTCTGTCTCTTACAGCATGCTGCAAACAGCCCTTCTTCTTGTCCAAGACTATGGTCCTCTCACTCTTCCTCATCAACAAGAGGCACAGCTTGCTCAGTCCCTGTAGCATCTTGCAGAATCAGTTCTGGCAAAACATGTAAAAGCATAGCAGAAGTAAAAAGGACGGTATTAAGAGTATTGGTGATGCAGTGGATTAAACTGAACAGGTATTATTGTTGTAGTCAATTTGATTAAATTATGAGAAAAAGTTACATTAAACTCAATAATATTTAACTTTCACTCTTTGTGCCACCTCCTCCTTGACCTCCTCCTTGACCAGCACATGGTTCTCCACCCACATCAGAGAAAAAGCCAGATCCAAGGCAACTGCTTTGAGGTAGACTGGATCTGTTATCTGTTAAGATATCAGTATCAGTTTGTCTCTGTGAATGGTTTGTCCTCTGACAAATCAACTGTAAATTTCGGTGTTCCTCAAGGTTCCGTTTTAGGACCACTATTGTTTTCACTATATATTTTACCTCTTGGGGATGTTATTCGAAAACATAATGTAAACTTTCACTGCTATGCGGATGACACACAGCTGTACATTTCAATGAAACATGGTGAAGCCCCAAAATTGCCCTCGCTAGAAGCCTGTGTTTCAGGCATAAGGAAGTGGATGGCTGCAAACTTTCTACTATTAAACTCGGACAAAACAGAGATGCTTGTTCTAGGTCCCAAGAAACAAAGAGATCTTCTGTTGAATCTGACAATTAATCTTAATGGTTGTACAGTCGTCTCAAATAAAACTGTGAAGGACCTCGGCGTTACTCTGGACCCTGATCTCTCTTTTGACGAACATATCAAGACTGTTTCAAGGACAGCTTTTTTCCATCTACGTAACATTGCAAAATTCAGAAACTTTCTGTCCAATAATGATGCAGAAAAATGTATCCATGCTTTTGTTACTTCTAGGTTAGACTACTGCAATGCTCTACTTTCCGGCTACCCAAATAAAAGCACTAAATAAACTTCAGTTAGTGCTAAATACGGCTGCTAGAATCCTGACTAGAACCAAAAAAATGGATCATATTACTCCAGTGCTAGCCTCCCTACACCGGCTTCCTGTTAAGGCAAGGGCTGATTTCAAGGTTTTACTGCTAACCTACAAAGCATTAGATGGACTTGCTCCTACCTATCTTTCTGATTTGGTCCTGCCGTACATACCTACACGTACGCTACGTTCACAAGACGCAGGCCTCCTAATTGTCCCTAGAATTTCTAAGCAAACAGCTGGAGGCAGGGCTTTCTCCTATAGAGCTCTATTTTTATGGAATGGTCTGCCTACCCATGTGAGAGACGCAGACTCGGTCTCAACCTTTAAGTCTTTACTGAAGACTCATCTCTTCAGTGGGTCATATGATTGAGTGTAGTCTGGCCCAGGAGTGTGAAGGTGAACGGAAAGGCTCTGGAGCAACGAACCACCCTTGCTGTCTCTGCCTGGCCGGTTCCCCTCTCTCCACTGGGATTCTCTGCCTCTAACCCTATTACAGGGGCTGAGTCACTGGCTTACTGGTGCTCTTTCATGCTGTCCCTATGAGGGGTGCGTCACTTGAGTGGGTTTAGTCACTGACGTGATCTTCCTGTCTGGGTTGGCGCCCCCCCCCCCTTGGGTTGTGCCATGGCGGAGATCTTTGTGGGCTATACTCGGCCTTGTCTCAGGATAGTAAGTTGGTGGTTGAAGATATCCCTCTAGTAGTGTGGGGGCTGTGCTTTGGCTAAGTGGGTGGGGTTATATCCTTCCTGTTTGGCCCTGTCCGGGGGTATCATCGGATGGGGCCACAGTGTCTCCTGACCCCTCCTGTCTCAGCCTCCAGTATTTATGCTGCAGTAGTGTATGTGTCGGGGGGCTAGGGTCAGTTTGTTATATCTGGAGTACTTCTCCTGTCTTATCCGGTGTCCTGTGTGAATTTAAGTATGCTCTCTCTAATTCTCTCTTTCTCTCTTTCTCTCTTTCTCTCGGAGGACCTGAGCCCTAGGACCATGCCTCAGGACTACCTGGCATGATGACTCCTTGCTGTCCCCAGTCCACCAGGCTGTGCTGCTGCTCCAGTTTCAACTGTTCTGCCTGCGGTTATGAAATCCTGACCTGTTCACCGGACGTGCTACCTGCTGTTTTCAACTCTCTAGAGACAGCAGGAGTGGTAGAGATTCTCTTAATGATCGGCTATGAAAAGCCAACTGACATTTACTCCTGAGGTGCTGACTTGCTGCACCCTCGACAACTACTATTATTATTATTTGACCATGCTGGTCATTTATGAACATTTGAACATCTTGGCCATGTTCTGTTATAATCTCCACCCGGCACAGCCAGAAGAGGACTGGCCACCCCTCATAGCCTGGTTCCTCTCTAGGTTTCTTCCTAGGTTTTGGCCTTTCTAGGGAGTTTTTCCTAGCCACCGTGCTTCTACACCTGCATTGCTTGCTGTTTGAGGTTTTAGGCTGGGTTTCTGTACAGCACTTTGAGATATGTATGGAGAGCTATATAAATAAATTTGATTTGATTTTGATTTGATCTGAAAAGGGGGCAGTGGTTCCATCTTATGTCCTGGCCATTTTCACATTGATAAAGATTCCAATAAATATTTTGCTCAGGGATGCCTGGAGACTTCTGACCAGGCCGCTCAGGAAATGGACTTGAGGCTTCCGCTGCTCCAGGTGGTGATTCAGGGACAGGACCGAGGGAACAACAGAACTGATTGTGACTATCTTCTCCCCCTGTGTCATATCTCTTGCTTCTCCAACTCCTTCAACTTATTCTACTCCCGTACTGTGAACAACAACTCCTTGTGCCCAGCCTTTTCTAGAACATCATTGAGCTTTCGATGGTCACATGGGATAACTGCCTTCACTTGTCTCAGTGTGGAGTTCCATGTTGTGTTGACAGCAGCAGGGATGCCTCTTTCCCCAAATTCAGCCTCAAACACCTCTTTGAATGTTGTGCTTGTATGCAGCAGTGAGCTGATTTTTGATAACTTTGAAAGAGAAGGAGTCACTTTTGTTTCTTTCAAGCCATCTCCCACCACCAGCTGGAGAGTGTGGGCAAAACACTTGCAAGCGCTGTTTTTTTGCAATAGCAGCATCCACTGTTTGCTGGTCTTCCAGGGTTAGGCCATTCCAGAGCTCTGGGTCATCAAGGTGATCTTCGTCATGTACTTCATCTTCTTGTTCAATGGGGAACACTCCGTGAATGCTTTTCTCATGTTGGCAGCATTGTCACAAATGATATAGTCCTATTCATATTTAATGCTATACTCACCACATATGGCTTCAAATTGCTCACAGATTATTTTGGTCGTGTGTCGGCCTTTGAAGCCGTCACAGGCCAAGAGATTGGATTTGCGCTGTATCCTCTCTCCATCTTTCTCCGTACAGTGCACAGTGACACCAAGGAACCCCCTCATCTTTCGGTTGGACCAAATGTCCACTGTGACTGAAACATGGTCTGTGTTGCTCAACTGAGTTTTCAGTTTTCAACGTCTCTCTGTAGCGAGGTTCTCTACTTTTGATGTCAATGTTCTACGACACACTGGGCTGTACTTACTGTCAACCACTGACAGAAAGTGATGAAAACTCTTGTTTTCCACAATAGACAGAGGCAAGTTGCAATCGATAACCAGGTCGGACAGTATTGCATTGTTGATAGCTTTCTGCTGTGGATGATTCATGCTGTACTGCCCTACACGGGTCTCCATGAACTGTGAGATTGGAGACTGTTGTAGTTCACTTGTGACACTTTTGTTCATCTGGTATTGTTCAAATCTGTAAGCATATAAAAAAATAATTGAGCGGGGCAGTAGCACAATCTTGCCTGGTGTCAATCTTGGGTGCAATGATCACGTTCCCGCACTGGCTGACTGTTTGGAGGCTCATTGATTTAACGTTATGTTAGCCTACATGCTATACTAGCAAAGTTATATATAGCTGTCGGCTATAATAGCCACGATTTACCATTCTTTGTGCAGCTTCAAATGTCGAACAAGTTGTAAGTGGTTGCGCCTCCATCTGTAATTTTCTTCCCGCATGTTTGGCAAGATGCAATCCGTTTTTTGTTGACTACAACGTAGTCTGTATATCCGAAAATAATGATTTTGTGTATCTTCTTTCCAATGGCTCAATCTGAATTCACCCACCGACGTTCCTCTGCATTGCCAGGCACAACTTTTTCTCAGCTGGCACAATTTGATTGGCTGCTGTCCGATTCAAACTGTAATCCGTTAAATGAAGAGTTGATGCGCTGCACACTTTTTAATAGCATCATTTTAAATTTGGCCTTGGGGAGGGTATCAAGTCAGGTCGAGTCATAAGGTCCAAGTCAAGTCACGAGTCATTGGTGTTAAAGTCAAAGTCGAGTTGCAAGTCATCATATTTGTGATTCGAGTCTGACTTTAGTCCAAGTCAATTGACTCGAGTTCACACCTCTGGTATTTAGCATTATGCTATTTACACTGTCAGAACACATTTCCACCATCTACCATTTGTTGGTCACCAGTTTTGACTCATTATTTACTTACATCATTTACCATCTGATCTGTTGCTTCCCGCATTAGAATATATCCCTGAGTGGATTACCGTTTCTCTTAATCGCTTTGGAACCATTTTCACAAGTATGTGGTACATTTTCACAGCTCTTAGAACAAAACTCTAAACTGGTCACACTTGTATCGCAGCCAGTCGTTCATTCAAAACCTGTCATTGTGCATTCATTTGAATTGTAACATCTCTCACCACACAACCACTGATTGAAAATATACACTACCGTTCAAAGGTTTGGGGTCACTTAGAAATATCCTTGTTTTTGAAAGAAAAGCAAATATTTTGTCCATTAAAATAACATCAAATGTATCCTAAATACAGTGTAGACATTGTTAATGTTGTAAATGACTATTGTAGCTGGAAATGGCAGATTTTTAATGGAATATCTACATAGGCGTACAGAGGCCCATTATCAGCAACCATCACTCCTGTGTTCCAATGGCACGTTGTGTTTGCGAATCAAAGTTTAGCATTTTAAAAGGCTAATTGATCATTGGAAAACAATTTTTCAATTACGTTAGCACAGCTGAAAACTGTTGTGCTTATTAAATAAGCAATAAAACTGACCTTCTTTAGACTAGTTGAGTATCTGGAGCATCAGCATTTGTGGGTTGGATTACAGTCTTCTGAAACTCGTCAGTCTATTCTTGTTCTGAGAATGAAGGCTATTCCATGTGAGAAATTGCCAAGAAACTGAAGATATTGTACAACGCTGTGTACTACTCCCTTCACAGAACAGGGCAAACTGGCACTAACCAGAATGGAAAGAGGAGTGGGAGGCCCCGGTGCACAACTGAGCAAGAGGACAAGGACATTAGAGTGTCTAGTTTGAGAAACAGACGCCTCACAAGTCCTTAACTGGCAGCTTCATTAATATATTTTCTAGGGGTAGGGTGTACGCAACCATTTTTTATCCCTAAGCTACCTTTTTTCTTAATCCCCAATTGGTAGTTACAGTCTTGTCCCATTGCTGCAACTCCCGTATGGACTAAAGAGAGGTGAAGTTCGAGAGACACGCATCCTCCAAAACACAACCCTGCCAAACAGCACTGCTTCTTGACACACTGGTCGCTTAACCCAGAAGTCAGCCGCTCCAATGTGTTGGAGGAAACATCGCACAACTGGCGACCGAGTCAGCGTTCATACAACCGGCCCGCCACAGGAGTCGCTAGAGTGCATTGGGGCAAGGACATCCCGGCCGGCCAAACTCTTCTCTAACCTGGACAGTTCTGTGCTGTCTCATGGGTCTCCCGGACACAAGCCTGTGACACAGCTCAGTGTCAAACTCAGATCTGTAGTGGCACCTAAAGCACTGAAATGCAGAACCATAGACCGCTGCGCCACTTGGGAGCCAATGATATCTTTTCTATTTAGCTCTTTAAAAAAAAAATGTTTTATTTGACACCTTTTTTTCCCCAATTTCGTGGTATCCAATTGTTTAGTAGCTACTATCTTGTCTCATAGCTACAACTCCCGTACGGGCTCGGGAAAGACGAAGGTTGAAAGTCATGCGTCCTCCGATACACAACCCAACCAAGCCGCACTGCTTCTTAACACAGCGCGCATCCAACCCGGAAGCCAGCCGCACCAATGTGTTGGAGAATATAACACCGTGCACCTGGCAACCTTGGTTAGCGCGCACTGCGCCCGGCACGCATTCTTGGGTATTCCTGTACCCAAGAATGCAAAGGTAACTGAACTAAATTACTATCGCCCCGTAGCACTCACTTCTGTCATCATGAAGTGCTTTGAGAGACTAGTCAAGGATCATATCACCTCCACCTTTACTGTCACTAGGCCTGGGCAAAGGCCGGCCCGTGGGCCGTATACGGCCCGCAATCTGATTCAATACGGCCCGTGGAATCATGCTCAGATCACATAAAGAATTTGCGACAGTAAAGTTTTGGAAAAAGTATTTGTTATTCAAATTAAAAGCCCAATAAATAGTAGCATTTGTATAATGATTTAACTCCCACCGCTTGTGGGACATTTATTTTGAAGGCACGTATAAATAACAACTGCATGATGACAGACAGTGACTGACAGGCTGACACACACATCTCAGTTACAAATAGTAGCTAGCTAGAAATTGCGCAAAAATTAGTTTTTCAACAACAACAATAAATAAAGGAAAGTAGACAATGAATGTAGGGTGTTTTTGGCCCTTTTGCACATCAGATGTACAGCCTTGTCAAAGCTTTCAAGGGAAAATGAATCCTCCTGACCCGCCAAGTAGAAACCAACAATCTCACCCACCTTCCGACACTACAAGTCTGTTCCCTGTCAGATGACCAGAGGGAGAAGTATACAGTACATTGCTGCTGCATGCTTTGAACGGGGAGTTTTCTTGTCATTTTGAGGATTTCAAAGTGTTGGAAAATGACATGCTGTTGATTTCCTCTCCTTTCACCTTCAATGTAGATAACGCTCCCACTTACCTGCAACTGGATCTTCAGTCTGATGCAGTGATTGGAGAACTATTCAAAACAATGTCACTAACGAGGTTCTATGCATCTGTCAATGAACAAAACTCTCCAAAGATGAGGAGTCATGCTCAAAAGATACGTGTATTTGTACTGTTTGGGTCAACCTATGTATGAACAGACATTTTCAGTGATGAACTATAACAAGTCAAGGCACAGATCAACTCTTACTGACTCTCGCCTCTCAGCAATCCTTCGCATAGCGACGTCAGAAACTATACTGACTTCACAGCTATAGTCAATGCCCATCAGAGACTTCACTCCTCACACTGATTGAGTAATTTAAATGTGATGTTGAGCTCTTTCTCTTTCTTGTGTTTTTGTGAATACCCGTTAACAAGAGTTCTGTCCATGGTGCTGAATGCACACTGTACTTTTCCCTCCGCGTAGTTCATTGCATGTTTAATAATGAAAATACCTACCAAAAGGAGAACATGGATGTAGTTTATTTCTGTGCATGTTTAAAAAATCAATTTAAAAAAATTGTAGCATATCTGGACTTGATTACAGTAGATATATCTGTCAACACAGTCATACACATGATGTATAATCCTGTAATATGATTCTGGCCCGCGGTGGTAAAAATATTTTCTAATGTGGTCCTCCATGGAAAATAATTGCCCAAGCCTGCCCTAGACCCACTTCAATTTGATTACTGCCCAAATAGGTCCACATACGATGAAATCATCATCACACTGTACACTGCCCTATCCCATCTGGACAAGAGGAATACCAATTTAAGAATGCTATTCATTGACTATAGCTCAGCATTCAACACCATAGTACCCTCCAAGCTCATCATTAAGCTTGAGGACCTGGGTCTTAACCCTGCCCTGTGCAATTGGGTCCTGGACTTCCTGACGGGTCGCACCCAGGTGGTGAAGGTAGGAAAAAACATCTCCACTTCGCTGTCCCTCAAAAATGGATCCCCACAAGGGTGTGTGCTCAGCCCCCTCCTGTACTCCCTGTTCACCCATGACTGCCTGACCATGTACACCTCCAACTCAATCATCAAGTTTGCAGATGACACAACAGTAGTAGGCATGATTACCAAGAACGACGAGACAGCCTACAGGGAGGAGGTCAAGGGTTCTCAGAGTGTAGTGTCATCTACCCCCCCACCCCCCAGGAGGCTGAAGATGTACAATTGAGAGCATCCTGTCGGGCGGTACGGCAACTGCAGGGCTCTCCAGAGGGTGGAGAGTAGTTTGGCCCCGGTGATGCACAACGCATCACCGGGGCCAAACTACCTGCCCACCAGGACACATACACCACCCAATGTTACAGGAAGACTGAAAAGATCATCAAGGACAACAACCACCTGAGCCAATGCTTGTTCACCCCGCTACCATCCAGAAGGCGAGGTCAGTACAGGTGCATCAAAGCTGGGACCAAGAGACTGAAAAACAGCTTCTATCCCAAGGCCATCAGACTGTTAAGTTAAACAGCCATCACTAGCACAGAGAAGCTGATGCCTACATGCAGACTTGGAATCATTGGCCACTTTAATAAATGGACCACTAGTCACTTTAATAAGGACACTTTAATAATGTTTACATATCTTGCATTGCTCATCTCATATGAACAGTGGGGCAAAAAAAGTATTTAGTCAGCCACCAATTGTGCAAGTTCTCCCACTTAAAAAGATGAGAGAGGCGTGTGTGATGAAAGAAACATACAGGAACTCAAATCCTTCTGTTCACCTGATTTAGAATTCCTCACAATCAAATGTAGACCGCATTATCTACCAAGAGAATTCTCTTCGATTATAATCACAGCCGTATATATCCCCCCCCAAGCAGACACATCGATGGCTCTGAACGAACTTAATCTAACTCTCTGCAAACTGGAAACGATTTATCCGGAGGCTGGATTCATTGTAGCTGGGGATTTTAACAAGGCTAATCTGAAAACAAGACTCCCTAAATTTTATCAGCATATCGATTGCGCAACCAGGGGTGGAAAGACCCTGGATCATTGTTACTCTAACTTCCGCGACGCATATAAGGCCCTGCCCCGCCCCCCTTTCGGAAAAGCTGACCACGACTCCATTTTGTTGATCCCTGCCTACAGACAGAAACTAAAACAAGAAGCTCCCACGCTGAGGTCTGTCCAACGCTGGTCCGACCAAGCTGACTCCACACTCCAAGACTGCTTCCATCACGTGGACTGGGAGATGTTTCGTATTGCGTCAGACAACAACATTGACGAATACGCTGATACGGTGTGCGAGTTCATTAGAACCTGCGTTGAAGATGTCGTTCCCATAGCAAAGATTAAAACATTCCCTAACCAGAAACCGTGGATTGATGGCAGCATTCGTGTGAAACTGAAGGCACGAACCACTGCTTTTAATCAGGGCAAGGTGTCTGGTAACATGACTGAATACAAACAGTGCAGCTATTCCCTCCGCAAGGCTATCAAACAAGCTAAGCGCCAGTACAGAGACAAAGTAGAATCTCAATTCAACGGCTCAGACACAAGAGGTATGTGGCAGGGTCTACAGTCAATCACGGACTACAGGAAGAAACCCAGCCCAGTCACGGACCAGGATGTCTTGCTCCCAGGCAGACTAAATAACTTTTTGCCCGCTTTGAGGACAATACAGTGCCACTGACACGGCCTGCAATGGAAACATGCGGTCTCTCCTTCACTGCAGCCGAAGTGAGTAAGACATTTAAACGTGTTAACCCTCGCAAGGCTGCAGGCCCAGACGGCATCCCCAGCCGCGCCCTCAGAGCATGCGCAGACCAGCTGGCCGGTGTGTTTACGGACATATTCAATCAATCCCTATACCAGTCTGCTGTTCCCACATGCTTCAAGAGGGCCACCATTGTTCCTGTTCCCAAGAAAGCTAAGGTAACTGAGCTAAACGACTACCGCCCGTAGCACTCACATCCGTCATCATGAAGTGCTTTGAGAGACTAGTCAAGGACCATATCACCTCCACCCTACCTGACACCCTTGACCCACTCCAATTTGCTTACCGCCCAAATAGGTCCACAGACGATGCAATCTCAACCACACTGCACACTGCCCTAACCCATCTGGACAAGAGGAATACCTATGTGAGAATGCTGTTCATCGACTACAGCTCGGCATTCAACACCATAGTACCCTCCAAGCTCGTCATCAAGCTCGAGACCCTGGGTCTCGACCCCGCCCTGTGCAACTGGGTACTGGACTTCCTGACGGGCCGCCCCCAGGTGGTGAGGGTAGGCAACAACATCTCCTCCCCGCTGATCCTCAACACTGGGGCCCCACAAGGGTGCGTTCTGAGCCCTCTCCTGTACTCCCTGTTCACCCACGACTGCGTGGCCATGCACGCTCCAACTCAATCATCAAGTTTGCGGACGACACAACAGTGGTAGGCTTGATTACCAACAACGACGAGACGGCCTACAGGGAGGAGGTGAGGGCCCTCGGAGTGTGGTGTCAGGAAAATAACCTCACACTCAACGTCAACAAAACTAAGGAGATGATTGTGGACTTCAGGAAACAGCAGAGGGAACACCCCCTATCCACATCGATGGAACAGTAGTGGAGAGGGTAGCAAGTTTTAAGTTCCTCGGCATACACATCACAGACAAACTGAATTGGTCCACTCACACAGACAGCATCGTGAGGAAGGCGCAGCAGCGCCTCTTCAACCTCAGGAGGCTGAAGAAATTCGGCTTGTCACCAAAAGCACTCACAAACTTCTACAGATGCACAATCGAGAGCATCCTGGCGGGCTGTATCACCGCCTGGTATGGCAACTGCACCGCCCTCAACCGTAAGGCTCTCCAGAGGGTAGTGAGGTCTGCACAACGCATCACCGGGGGCAAACTACCTGCCCTCCAGGACACCTACACCACCCGATGCTACAGGAAGGCCATAAAGATCATCAAGGACATCAACCACCCGAGCCACTGCCTGTTCACCCCGCTGTCATCCAGAAGGCGAGGTCAGTACAGGTGCATCAAAGCTGGGACCGAGAGACTGGAAAACAAGTTCTATCTCAAGGCCATCAGACTGTTAAACAGCCACCACTAACATTGAGTGGCTACTGCCAACACACTGTCAATGACACTGACTCTACTCCAGCCACTTTAATCATGGGAATTGATGGGAAATGATGTAAATATATCACTAGCCACTTTAAACAATGCTACCTTATATAATGTTACTTACCCTACATTGTTCATCTCATATGCATACGTTGATACTGTACTCTATATCATCGACTGCATCCTTATGTAATACATGTATCACTAGCCACTTTAACTATGCCACTTGGTTTACATACTTATCTCATATGTATATACTGTACTCGATATCATCTACTGTATCTTGCCTATGCTGCTCTGTACCATCACTCATTCATATATCCTTATGTACATATTCTTTATCCCCTTACACTGTGTATAAGACAGTAGTTTTTTTTGGAATTGTTAGTTAGATTACTTGCTTTTTATTACTGCATTGTCGGAACTAGAAGCACAAGCATTTCGCTACACTCGCATTAACATCTGCTAACCATGTGTATGTGACAAATACAATTTGATTTGATTTGATTTGATTTTGAGGCCTGTAATTTTCATCATAGGTACACTTCAACTATGACAGACAAAATGAGGAAAACAAATCCAGAAAATCACATTGTAGGAATTTTAATGAATTTATTTGCAAATTATGGTAGAAAATAAGTATTTGGTCACCTACAAACAAGCAAGATTTCTGGCTCTCACAGACCTATAACTTCTTCTTTAAGAGGCTCCTCTGTCCTCCACTTGTTACCTGTATTAATGGCACCTGTTTGAACTTGTTATCAGTATAAAAGACACCTGTCCACAACCTCAAACAGTCACACTCCAAACTTCACTATGGCCAAGACCAAAGAGCTGTCAAAGGACACCAGAAACAAATTTGTAGACCTGCACCAGCCTGGGAAGACTGAATCTGTAACAGGTAAGCAGCTTGGGTTGAAGAAATCAACTGTGGGAGCAATTATTAGGAAATGGAAGACATACCAGACCACTGATAATCTCCCTCTATCTGGGGCTCCACGCAAGATCTCACCCCGTGGGGTCAAAATGATCACAAGAACGGTGAGCAAAAATCCCAGAACCACACGGGGGGACCTAGTGAATGACCTGCAGAGAGCTGGGACCAAAGTAACAAACGCCTACCATCAGTAAAAAACTACGCCGCCAGGGACTGCAGTGCCAGACGTGTCCCCTGCTTAAGCCAGTACATGTCCAGGCCCATCTGAAGTTTGCTACAGAGCATTTGGATGATCCAGAAGAAGATTGAGAGAATGTCATATGGTCAGATGAAACCAAAATATAACTTTTTGGTAAAAACTCAACTCTTCGTGTTTGGAGGACAAAGAATGCTGAGTTGCATCCAAAGAACACCATACCTACTGTGAAGCATGGGGGTGGAAACATCATGCTTTGGGGCTGTTTTTCTGCAAAGGGACCAGGACGACTGATCCGTGTAAAGGAAAGAATGAATGGGGCCATGTATTGTGAGATTTTGAGTGAAAACCTCCTTCCATCAGCAAGGGCATTGAAGATGAAACGTGGCTGGGTCTTTCAGCATGACAATGATCCCAAACACACCGCCCGGGCAACGAAGGAGTGGCTTCGTAAGAAGCATTTCAAGGTCCTGGAGTGGCCTAGAAGTCTCCAGATCTCAACCCCATAGAAAATCTTTGGAGGGAGTTGAAAGTCCGTGTTGCCCAGCAACAGCTCCAAAACATCACTGCTCTAGTGGAGATCTGCATGGAGGAATGGGCCAAAATACCAGCAACAGTGTGTGAAAACCTTGTGAAGACTTACAGAAAACGTTTGACCTCTGTCATTGCCAACAAAGGATATATAACAAAGTATTGAGATAAACTTTTGTTATTGACCAAATACTTATTTTCCACCATAATTTGCAAATAAATTCATAAAAAATCCTACAATGTGATTTTCTGGATTTTTATCATTTTGGCTGTCATAGTTGAAGTGTACCTATGATGAAAATTACAGGCCTCTCATCTTTTTACGTGGGAGAACTTGCACAATTGGTGGCTGACTAAATACTTTTTTGCCCCAATGTATATACTGTATTCTATACTATCTTTTGCATCATAGCCTATGCCGCTCTGTCATTGCTCATCCATATATTTATATTTATATATTCTTATTGCATTCCTTTACTTAGATTTGTGTGCATTAGGTATTTGTTATGGAATTGTTAGATATTACTTGTTAGATATTGCTGCACTGTCGGAACTAGAAGCGCAAACATTTCGCTACACTCGCAATAACATCTGCTAACTATGTGTATGTGACCAATAATATTTGATTTGATTTGACTTCATTAGACACAACAGTTCCCTGCCGAATGCCTCCCTCTCTATGATGTCCACCTCTTTGACAGGGCCCATACCCACCTTTTTGATTGGGCTCATACCCACCTGTTTTACCACCTTGATGGGGCCCATGCCCACCTCTCTGACGGGCCCCTTGTCCACGAGCTCTTTGATTTCTTCCTCTTCCTTGTTGTCTATCCTGTTTCAATGTTCACACATACCCTTTTATATGGTGACCAATTGTGGCCACCACTATGTGAAATCAATTAGCGATAACGAGTAGTCATTATGTATGGTTATCATATATGATACATGTCATTTAGATGTTTATACTTTACAAACACACATATTATTTTTGCATTTCCCAAAATCCATATATAGTAGACAAGCCAGTATAAAATCTATAGGTTTACCAAAACGGTTATGTGATTAAGCATTAAGCACAGTTTAATTAAGTTATGGTCAAGTGTATTTAAGCAAATGAGAAGATAATCATATGAAAAGTAGTATGAGCATTACATTGTAAAAGGCAATTTCTTTATATGAATGGTATTTCTATCTGAATTTGATTAGGTTTGGTGAAAAAATTACTGTGTAATTTTGTGTGTTGTACCTAGTCAATTGAAAATGTGCTTAGAGTTTTGAAAAAAGGACCTTTTTGATTAGCTGTTTAGAGTTTTGTGCTGCATTTTACCACATACAGTACATGTGAAAATAGTACCAAAGCATTAAAAAAACGGCAAAACGGTAAGCCTGTTAGAGGGAGCTACACTTTCCCTATAACCTATTACAACCAACACCAGAACTGTCCAGGTATGAGAAAATGAGTCATTTGCTTCACGAGCTCAGCTAAATATTATCCATCCTTTTCTATTTCCATTACATATCTTCCATCCCTCCAATGGTCCCCCACTGTACTGCTTTTTCTCTGTTCCTTGCCAGCTGTTGCTGTCCGTATCTCTCCATTAGGACTGCCCCTGTGCAACAAGTTATAAATAAAATGCAAGAAGTGCATCCCAGCAAGACATTCAGCCGTTGTGTTGTTTAAGCAGCTGCACACTGTCAGTCCAATCGTTCTATTAGAGAAGGAGGAGAACAGCTAGGGGTGGGGGAGAGGAGAGAAGGAGGGGAACAGCTAGGGGTGGGGGAGAGGAGAGAAGGAGGAGAACAGCTAGGGGTGGGGGAGAGGAGAGAAGGAGGAGAACAGCTAGGGGTGGGGGAGAGGAGAGAAGGAGGAGAACAGCTAGGGGTGGGGGAGAGGAGAGAAGGAGGAGAACAGCTAGGGGTGGGGGAGAGGAGAGAAGGAGGAGAACAGCTAGGGGTGGGGGAGAGGAGAGGAGGAGAACAGCTAGGGGTGGGGGAGAGGAGAGAAGGAGGGGAACAGCTAGGGGTGGGGGAGAGGAGAGAAGGAGGAGAACAGCTAGGGGTGGGGGAGAGGAGAGAAGGAGGAGAACAGCTAGGGGGGGGGGAGAGGAGAGAAGGAGGGGAACAGCTAGGGTGGGGGAGAGGAGAGAAGGAGGAGAACAGCTAGGGGTGGGGGAGAGGAGAGAAGGAGGAGAACAGCTAGGGGTGGGGGAGAGGAGAGAAGGAGGAGAACAGCTAGGGGTGGGGGAGAGGAGAGGAGGAGAACAGCTAGGGGTGGGGGAGAGGAGAGAAGGAGGAGAACAGCTAGGGGTGGGGGAGAGGAGAGAAGGAGGAGAACAGCTAGGGGTGGGGGGAGAGGAGAGAAGGAGGAGAACAGCTAGAGGTGGGGGAGAGGAGAGAAGGAGGAGAACAGCTAGGGGTGGGGGAGAGGAGAGAAGGAGGAGAACAGCTAGGGGTGGGGGAGAGGAGATAAGGAGGAGAACAGCTAGGGGTGGGGGAGAGGAGAGAAGGGGGAGAACAGCTAGGGGTGGGGGAGAGGAGAGAAGGAGGAGAACAGCTAGGGGTGGGGGAGAGGAGATAAGGAGGAGAACAGCTAGGGGTGGGCGAGAGGAGAGAAGGAGGAGAACAGCTAGGGGTGGGGGAGAGGAGAGAAGGAGGAGAACAGCTAGGGGTGGGGGAGAGGAGAGAAGTAGGAGAACAGCTAGGGGTGGGGGACCGGAGAGAAGGATGAGAACAGCTAGGGGTGGGGGATAGGAGAGAAGGAGGAGAACAGCTAGGGGTGCGTGAGAGGAGAGAAGGAGGAGAACAGCTAGGGGTGGGTGAGAGGAGAGAAGGAGGAGAACAGCTAGGGGTGGGGGAGAGGAGAGAAGGAGGAGAACAGCTAGGGGTGGGGCAGAGGAGAGAAGGAGGAGAACAGCTAGGGGTGGGGGGAGAGAAGAGAAGGAGGAGAACAGCTAGGAGAAGAGAAGGAGGAGAACAGCTAGGGGTGGGGGAGAGGAGAGAAGGAGGAGAACAGGTAGGAGTGGGGGAGAGGAGAGAAGGAGGAGAACAGCTAGGGGTGGGGGGAGAGGAGAGAAGGAGGGGAACAGCTAGGGGTGGGGGAGAGGAGAGAAGGAGGAGAACAGCTAGGGGTGGGGGAGAGGAGAGAAGGAGGAGAACAGCTAGGGGTGGGGGAGAGGAGAGAAGGAGGAGAACAGCTAGGGGTGGGGGAGAAGACAGAAGGAGGAGAACAGATAGGGTTGGGTGAGAGGAGAGAAGGAGGCCAGGGTGAGTCAGGGAGGAGACCTGCCCTGGCAGCCTCCACAGAGTGTATGCTGGGAGAGCCAGACAGTGAATGTGTGTGGGGATGAGACCACCAGCAGGGTTGGCAGTCTATATGATCCATGGGTCATATTCGATTTAGTTTCGGGTACATGAGGAGGGTTGGGGTCACAACGACGCCTTATTACCAGCAGACTGTCCATGCTGTTAAAATGTGATTGGGTTGTCCATGGGTGAGTCATAATAGAGAGGGCATCATTAGAGATACCCTGAGGACATGTATGAGTCAAAAACAAGGCTCCATGTCAATTAGCCTGAAGGAAGACAGTGATGACTCATAGTTACCTTGAAGTAAATTGTCTTCTAATTCAACATGGATTCTTCATTCATCAGTAACCCCTGCTTAGATAAAGGGTTATGGTTGTATTCAGCATTTCAGCTGGATATTTAGAGTGAGTGAAGATTGCCCAATGCCTCCCCCTTCCTCCGTACTTAGCACGTCTAACTTGTCATGTAACTCACTATCATTACATTCCTAGCCATCAGTTTTGTCATTTATTGTGTCATCTAGAGTTCTGTGGTCTCTGAGGTTTTTTCCAGGCGGTTCCCTCTGATGCCTCAACTACCAACTGTCTGGATGCAGCTGGACGTGACAGTTTAACAAACATTTCTTATCAAGTGGCTGAACTCTCCTCTATGTTGTTCCAGACCAAACACAGGTCAGTTGAAAAAACAAAGTACATGCAGAGCAATGTGAAAACTTAAAAAAGGGATGCAGCTGCTTTTCAAGCCAGACCTTTTGAAACAAGCCAAACAGGCGGGTGATTTACAGTGACAGGGTCAGAGTTCAGCCTAAGAGGCTGGGTCAGGGTTTCACACAGCCAGTTAGATGAATGCCAAAATAGACCTCTCCCAAAGAGTCTATCTATCTCACTCATCATATCTGTCATAGAAAAACAAATGTAAATGTTAAAGTGCGTTGAGTTTCCTAATTAGGCCTCTATTGTAAATAATACGATCAGCCACTGATTGCTTCAAGGCATTTCGTCTCATATGTTAACTGCTTTGTTAAATGATAATGTCGCGTTAGCTGCTTTAGCCAAGTGTTTGGGTCATACATTTTTATTTATTTTATTTTTTATTTCACCTTTATTTAACCAGGTAGGCAAGTTGAGAACAAGTTCTCATTTACAATTGCGACCTGGCCAAGATAAAGCAAAGCAGTTCGACACATACAACAACAGAGTTACACATGGAGTAAAACAAACATACAGTCAATAATACAGTATAAACAAGTCTATATACGATGTGAGCAAATGAGGTGAGATAAGGGAGGTAAAGGCAAAAAAAGGCCATGGTGGCAAAGTAAATACAATATAGCAAGTAAAACACTGGAATGGTAGATTTGCAATGGAAGAATGTGCAAAGTAGAAATAAAAATAATGGGGTGCAAAGGAGCAAAATAAATAAATAAATTAAATACAGTTGGGAAAGAGGTAGTTGTTTGGGCTAAATTATAGGTGGCCTATGTACAGGTGCAGTAATCTGTGAGCTGCTCTGACAGTTGGCGCTTAAAGCTAGTGAGGGAGATAAGTGTTTCCAGTTTCAGAGATTTTTGTAGTTCGTTCCAGTCATTGGCAGCAGAGAACTGGAAGGAGAGGCGGCCAAAGAAAGAATTGGTTTTGGGGGTGACTACAGAGATATACCTGCTGGAGCGTGTGCTACAGGTGGGAGATGCTATGGTGACCAGCGAGCTGACATAAGGGGGGACTTTACCTAGCAGGGTCTTGTAGATGACATGGAGCCAGTGGGTTTGGCGACGAGTATGAAGCGAGGGCCAGCCAACGAGAGCGTACAGGTCGCAATGGTGGGTAGTACATGGGGCTTTGGTGACAAAACGGATTGCACTGTGATAGACTGCATCCAATTTGTTGAGTAGGGTATTGGAGGCTATTTTGTAAATGACATCGCCAAAGTCGAGGATTGGTAGGGTGGTCAGTTTTACAAGGGTATGTTTGGCAGCATGAGTGAAGGATGCTTTGTTGCGAAATAGGAAGCCAATTCTAGATTTATCTTTGGATTGGAGATGTTTGATATGGGTCTGGAAGGAGAGTTTACAGTCTAACCAGACACCTAAGTATTTGTAGTTGTCCACGTATTCTAAGTCAGAGCCGTCCAGAGTAGTGATGTTGGACAGGCGGGCAGGTGCAGGTAGCGATCGGTTGAAGAGCATGCATTTAGTTTTACTTGTATTTAAGAGCAATTGGAGGCCACGGAAGGAGAGTTGTTTGCCATTGAAACTTGCCTGGAGGGTTGTTAACACAGTGTCCAAAGAAGGGCCAGAAGTATACAGAATGGTGTCGTCTGCGTAGAGGTGGATCAGAGACTCACCAGCAGCAAGAGCGACCTCATTGATGTATAACGAGAAGAGAGTCGGTCCAAGAATTGAACCCTGTGGCACCCCCATAGAGACTGCCAGAGGTCTGGACAGCAGACCCTCCGATTTGACACACTGAACTCTATCAGAGAAGTAGTTGGTGAACCAGGCGAGGCAGTCATTTGAGAAACCAAGGCTGTCATACATGCCATACGTTCAATGGATTCTCAAGTCAAAAATAGTGTGGAGGTGCGAGGTCAGTTTGTTTCCGAAGGACCAGCATTAACAACACTATGACCATAAACAGTCCATTCCACAGTGCTACTGTTATAGACACCTGCAGACTACTGGCAGTGTTCTTTGTGTAGACTGTCTGTGACCGTCAACTCCTGTGGGTCACAGTGGAACTGTGGTCACCCGTGGGATATCAGGTCAATGATACAAGGTCAACCAAGACTTGGCTAACTAATGCATAAACCAGGGACAACTCCCCTGGCCATAACATGCTGGTCCAAATGCCAGAAATGTGGCAGGACATTCTTCATGTTGCCCATGGGCCTAGCCGGAGATGATGTAGGGAGAGAGTGAATGTTTTTATGCCCAGTATGTGTTAGTCAGAGCAATGCGCTGCCTTCTAGCATGAGCAAACAAGCAAAGGCCAAGGAAAAGTGAGTAACGTACTTATTACACACGTATTACAGACAACAGGAAAGCCTGGTCACTAGGACACATTGGCTGGTGACCGTCACAAGGTAGCCTGCTGAAATGAAACCATAATGGGAGTATACAATTGATCATATCATCCTCACCATGGATTAAGATGTCTCTCTGACGGCTATGGGGGTCAACATTTACTTCATCATCCTGTGGCCAGTCTCTGGATTGTTTGATAGGATACTGGATAATTACTATATGCTTTGTCTCATGTGACTGCATGTATAGTACTAAGTCAGGAAATACTTAATAACTGCTCATTTCATTTTTGTGAAAGAATGATTTTGCTATTACACTGAATAAGCCGTGGCAAACACTTAAACATTGTCCACAAGGGAGAAGCTGACTCCTTTAATGTGTTTAGATATTAGCGCATTATAAGGCCTGTGGAATGAACCTGCAAACTGGGAAACGTGTAGATATCTATCCCTTACATATACTGTAACCACACACACACACAGACACAAACACACTTCCTGTCCTTTGGATGAACTGAGCGTTGCTGTAAGCTGTAGAGGAATGTGCCGGTTGGGTCTTCTCTCCCACGGTCAGGGTCAGATTCAATGCTCTCCACTCCCTGGCTGGCTCTCCAACTACTCTCTCTGGCCAGGTTTGCTTATTCAGCCGTACGGACCAGATACATGTTCCACTTCCTTTAGAACAGTTACTCTCAACTGCTGTGAGTTATTAGGTATTTCATCACACACCCCTCTCTGTTTGTACAGTTTCACCCTTTAGAACACAGAGATGGGACAAGGAAATGGACTGATGACTTTCTCCACTCCTCCCCAGTGTGGCTTCCTGTCTGGAGTCTCTACGTACATATTGTGTAAAGGATTGGCCAGAAAACGCTCCTGGTATTCTAAAGAAGATCTATCCACACAATGAAAATGTACATTTACCGCAGGGAAAAGGGGTCCAGTCAGTGCACACTAAGCAGAGAGAGAGGGATGGAGGCTCTGTTAGAATGTAGTCTTAGAGGGTTATCTTGTTTCTTCAAAGTATGTTCTTCAAAGGACTAGAATTTATCTCTCAACACACTGTCATTAAGTGCAGGATGTCTGGGTATAAATTAGAGATCTCTCTCCCTGTGTGCTCTGCAAGAGCTGGTCCATGGGAGAGTGTGTTTGCACACAGCTCTCTATACAGAGATAGTATAGGGTCGCTGGGAGGGCAACAATGACTGTCCAAATCCACATATAGTGGCAAGAAAAAGTATGTGAACCTGGATTTCTGCATAAATTTATCATAAAATTTGATCTGATCTTCATCTAGGTCACAACAAGAGACAAACACAGTCAGCTTAAACTAATAACACACAAACAATTATAAGTTTTCATGTCTTTATTGAACACACCATGTAAACATTCACAGTGCAGGGTGGAAAAAGGAGGATTGACCCTCCTTTGGCAGCAATGACCTCAACCAAACTTTTTCTGTAGTTGCGGATCAGACCTGCACAACGGTCAGGAGGCATTTTGGACCATTCCTCTTTACAAAACTGTTTCAGTTCAGCAATATTCTTGGGATGTCTGGTGTGAACTGTTCTCTTGAGGTCAGCATCTCAAACAGGTTGAGGTCAGGACTCTGACTGGGCCACTCCAGAGGGTGTATTTTCTTCTGTTGAAGCCATTCTGTTGTTGATTTACTTCTGTGTTTTGGGTCGTTGTCCTGTTGCATCACCCAACTTCTGTTGAGCTTCAATTGGCAGACAGATAGCCTGACATTCTCCTGCAAAATGTCTTGATAAACTTGGGAATTATTTATTTTTGTCGATGATAGCAAGCTGTCCAGGCCCTGAGGCAGCAAAGCATCCCCAAACCACGATGCTCCATCCATCATACTTTACAGTTGGGATAAGGTTTTGATGTTGGTGTGCTGTGCCTTTTATTCTCCATACATATTGTTGTGTGTTCCTTCCTTCCAAACAACTCAACTGTAGTTTAATCTGTCCACAGAATATTCTTTCCAGTAGCACTGTGGAACATCCAATGCATTTTTGCAAACTTCAGACATGCAGCAATGTTTTTTTTAGACAGCAGTGGCTTCTTCCATGGGGTCCTATCATGTTTTACGTATCATAGACTCTTCAACAGAGATGTTAGCATGTTCCAGACATTTCTGTAAGTCTTTAGCTGACACTCTAGGATTCTTCTTAACTTCATTGAGCATTCTGCACTGTGCTCTTGCAGTCATCTTTGCAGGACGACCACTCCTAGGGAGAGTAGCAACAGTGCTGACATTTCTCCATTTATAGACAATTTGTCTTACCGTGAACCGATGAACATCAAGGCTTTTAGAGATACTTTTGACTTTTGTAAACCTTTCCATCTTTATGCAAGTCAACAATTCTTAATCTTAGGTCTTCTGAGATCTCTTTTGAGGCATGGTTCACATCAGGCAATGCTTCTTGTGAATAGCAAACTCAAATTTTGTGAGTGTTTTTTTATAGGGCAAGACAGCTCTAACCAACATCTCCAATCTCGTCTCATTGATTGGTCTTCAGGTTAGCTGACTCCTGACTCCAATTAGCTTTTGGAGAAGTCATTAGCCTAGGGGTTCACATACTTTTTCCAACCTGCACTGTGAATAATTAAATGATGTATTCAATTAAGACAAGAAAAAAAATACAATAATGTGTGTGTTATTAGCTTAAGCAAACTGTTTGTCTATTGTTGCAACTTAGATGAAGATCAGATCAAATTTGATGACCAATTTATGCAGAAATCCAGGTAATTCACATACTTTTTCCTGCCACTGCAGATGCCATGTATCATTTTAGTCTTTGTCTGGACCTGCAAGTGCTTGTCCACAGTAAGGATACCCAGTTCAGTGGCAGGACATCAATGACAGCAAAGTTCATCAGTGGCTACATTGTTTGTCTGTCTCACTCTTAATGGTGAAATTAGTATAGTTTCTGGTTGTTTCTCTCTCACCTCACAGCTGTGATAAGAAAACCTGTTCATATATTGTCCATGAGTTGAATGTGCAAGGTAATGTGAGCTTGAGAAAGCTGGTTAGAATGCCAATATGAATAAATAAAAAGAATAAAGCACAGCTAGGCCTCCTGAGTGAAATCACCTGTATCTACAGTATATCCACCCTGTTCACATTCTCTATGCTCATAGTGCCATACCAACAAGCAAATTTAGTTAATATGCAGACACCCAAAAGAAGACAGGAATGTGGAATGGGATGAGAGCCAAGGAATGGAAAAGTGAAAAGGTGCATGTGTGAGAGAGTGAGAGAAAGAGACAAGAGGATAGGTAGCGATAAAGAGAGAGAGAAGGAGAGGGAGAGGTGAGATGGAGGTTAAGAGTAACGCCAAAGAAAAGTAAGAAAGAATCTTGATGCGATTTCCTTCTCTCCCCCTCCCCTCCCCTCTCTCTCTCTCTCTCTCTCTCTCTCTCTCTCTCTCTCTCTCTCTCTCTCCCTTACTCCTACATGCTTTTTCTCATACTCTGCATGGGTCATGCTGCCTCCTCTCAAACTGTGGGCAGACAAACATAGCACCAGGGAGAGCTATTAGCAGCAGCAGAAGATCACCCAGGAGCTCTAAGATGTTTATTTATTAGAGTCTTCCTGTTGCTTAAAGTCCTGACCTCCTCACTAAGCAATTTGGAGTCAATGTGGATAGAATGGCGAATAGTGTGATCAGTTTGTCAACTTCTGAGACCCGTCGGTCTAATGATTATTCTCCTGACTGGACTCCGTACTCACAGTCGTCCCTGCTTAACTGGACAACCAACACACTGTAGGAAACATGGTAATGTAACTGTTACTCAACATGGCCTACTTTGACTTTATGCCATTCCATTTCATATGTGTTTATTGTCCGTATTTGCTGTTTTGATATGATTTTCATCATTGTCCATCATGTTTTTACATATGTTACATTTACATTTCCATTCAAATGTCTAAATTGGCCCTATAATCTCTGTCATTACAAACACACGTGTAGGTTTGATGCTCCTGTGCTCCCACTTAACATAGCTAGCTACACAGCAAAATGTTTTGACTCAAGGTGAGGGTTTCAAATTACTGTGCATTCCCAGTGATTTCACAAAACACTCACCGTTGGCCTGCATCTCCCCTTTTAAAAGCAAGGCATGAGTCTAGCACATAGAATTACAAGAAGGCTCCCTTTGGGAAAAAATTACTGAATTAATGTTTTGCTGTTTCAAGTGCTACTCAGACTCTGGAGAGGGGATGGCTATATGTTTATATTCTTTATAGCTCTGGATGAGAGTACATTGGAGAGGTAGGCTTAGGAACTGAAGTGACCATCATACCAGTATGTTTCCACTGAATCACCACATGAAAACAAAAGTTCTTTCTTCAGCAGTAAAAATGATGTACTGTCTTGCCTGGTTACCTCAGTAAGCTCTCAAACATTGAGGTCACTCGTGGAACGTCATACAATTCAGGCTTTAAGTTAATGCTCTCTGTGTACTTGTTATATCTGTGATCATGGGAGGGAGGGAAAACTGGCAGTTTGAATAACACTATGTTCGGGTGTGACTTAATTACAGGTAGGACGATGTGCAACTGATCCCCCACTTTTAATATAATTAAGTGTTTTTAAGATCACTGCTACTGCTGGACTACTGGTTTGCCACCAACTTCAAGCCATTCTGCTGCTCAAGGCATCATAAGAAAGGCCACATTTGCAAAGCAAACTGAATATAACATCTGCTTTTTTAGTGGCAAAGTGATGGTTTACAGTAGAGCCACAAGATTAGGCCTGTGTTTCTTTTCTCTCGTGTCATTTGGCGTGTTCTCATGGAGGGCGTTAGCACGTTCTAACCTGAGGTGGTGAACTAAGATGTTAGTAGGAAATCTGCTATGTAATTAAATGCCTGTCTGTAAATGTAGCTGTGTAATGCAAGATACTTGCCCTCAGCATGTTATGCGCCCCTGGCCAATTTACTTCAGGTAACATGTAGCATGACTTTGTTCGGGTATTATCAAGGAGAAGTTATCTTTAAATTCTACACTCTATTTAATAATATAGCTAGTTCCATTATTATGGGGACAAGCACAGTTTTCAAGGAGCCAATTTACCTGGAGACTTGAATTAGTGTGTAAAAGTGCAGCAGTCAGTCTGTCCCCCTCAGGGTAACCATTTATGGAACCCAAAAGACACTAAACCTAGACAGCTCCTGATTAAGTGTCTGTAATGATTCGGCAGTGTGTCTTTCGTGCAGTTGGGCTGAGTTTTGTTTCAAATTATGCAATGAGATCATTCTGATAACTGGCCCGTAAATTAAAACAATGTTACAGCAATATTGATTTATTTAGATCACAGGTATGAATGTCACGGCACGCCAGTACATTTAAATAGTCCAAATCTGGGCACAAAACCCAAACAGCACAGATGATTGAGCTTACAAAGAAAACTTGTTAAGTACTGTGTTAGTTTGCATTATTTGCCTTAAGACTAAAGCACATCATCAACACAGGGACTGTAAAATGAACGCCAGTGTACTTTTCTTACTTATTCACTCCCATATTTGATTGAAAGAGGTTCCTTCTAAATACAAACGCTGTGGCTTTATGTTAAGGTCTTATACTTTGGATACATGGTAGGTGCTTCTCAGCTTCTCAACTGAACAGATGTATAGCATCTTGGTTGGTTATTGACAGGCAGCTCATCCCAACTATACAATACATACTTTTGTTCTCATCTCCAGTGTGAAGCATTCCTAAAAAGCTAGTATGTGTTGGTTGCTTAGTGGTTGCCACAGCAGGCTATAATTTGATTCAAAAGCAGTCACACAGAACTGACCCACGTGCTAAAATGTTGAATAGAAACGTGAATAATGTAACAGAATGTAGGATATCAGAGATACACAGGGACGGATGCTATAGCAACCCTCTATTGGTCAAGCTGCTATTCCAGTTCACCATTCATTTTGTGTGTTTGTGCCTGTCTGCCCTGGAGAATCACTGAGAAGGATGTGTGGTATTTGGACGGTCATCCTGGGGGTGGCTGACAGGACAGTGTTATCTCCTGATGACCATTAGAGAGCTGTTGCTCAGACATCACAAAGTTAGTTGGTCTGGTCTGGGAGAATCCGCATCTGATTGGTTGAACTTAAAAATAAAAAATAAAAAACAGACAACACAGGAAATGTAGCTTTTGAAGTTATATTGGTGTCAGAAATGGCTCAGATGCTCTGCTAAATTACATAATCCATGGGCTCGCTATTATACATAGTATTTCTCCCAGACATTATGTATACAAGATCATTTATACTGAAATACTTGAAGATACTTCAAAGTCCGCCACCGGCTTAGAAGGAGTTGTTTGGGTAAGCTGGTAAGTGAAGAGAAATGTTAAATATCAGAATGTACTCTACCCACACTGGGATATCCTAATGCAATAAACTGCAATCTGAGACAAGACATTTATTTTAGTGACCGAGTGTGAGGGATGTGTATTTATTTAGTCCCCAGTGTTTCTTCAGCAAAATGTCAGCACTCAGCAGCAGACCGTTAGGCAGGCTTGCTGTTTACACCCACAGGGTTCTCTCTTGTTGCTCAGACATAACAGTAACCATGAGTCATGAACCTGCTAGCCCTGCTAATGCCACTTTCCCACATTACAAACCCTTGGATGCGCTCATCTTTTTTTCATTTCAAACCAGCAGTGACCTGTCATGCTTTTCTTAGAGCTTGTCATCATGCCTTGATAAAATAGCACTGTAGGGCAGGTTACATATGTGAGAGATCAAGAAGCATTCAACCATTGTATGACATAACACACGAGCTTTATTCAGAACCCCCTACAGATGCTGGAAAAGTGTTTTCAGGTCATTGACATGTTCCAATGGGTCAGCCCAGGATATGATTTTCTATTGACCCAACATCAAGCTCCACCCTGCATCATATCCCACTTGGCACAGATGTCAGTTTAACGTCTAGTTTGGATTTACACTCGGTTGAGTTGTGAACTAGCGTGAATTCAATGTGAAATCAACCAAAAATGTCTCCTCGTCATTGGATTTAGGTTAAAAGTTGGGTGAAAAAAAGACGATTGCAAATCCAATCAGTTTTCTGCGTTAATTCAACGTCATCACATAGAATTTTGGGGTTGAAATGACGTGGAAACAATGTTCAGACTATGAAGAACATAACAATCTTTCACAGAAACTCTCTGGACCCCGAAGCAGGTGTTTCTATCACCTTCAGGAGGAACACAGCTTAACAAGACAATGATCCAAATATTTATAAAATGAAAATCCCCCATGTACGGAATCTCCACCACATTCTGAATTCTAAATACTTATGAGCCCACCACCGGATACAGGGGACCCCAGTCCAGTGTGATGTCCTACCTCCTCTACACTTTACTGGGGAACGGTCTGAACTGTGGTGACCCAGTCATGCCAGATGGTTGTTGTCTTTGGAGGTACTGTATCAAGAGGGAGTGTCCATGTTATTTGCAGAAATGGTCCTGAGATTTAGGAGAGGGTTTTAGAGGAGGACTAGTCTCTTGTTTCATAAAAGTGTACAAATTGAGTAGCCAGAATGCAGATTTGGTTACTGGGTGCACTGCAGAGATTTGTATTTATTATGGATCCCCATTAGCTGCTGCCAAGCCAGCAGCTACACTTCCTGGGATCCGGCAAAATGAAGGCAGTTATACAATTTTAAAACATTACAATACATTCATAACAGATTTCACAACACACTAAGTGTGTGCCTTCAGGTCCCGACTCCACTACCACATATTTGCAACACAAAATCCAGGTGTGCGTGTGTGTATAGTGCTTATGTTATCATGTGTGTGTATACATGTGTCTGTGTCTATGTTTGTGTTGTTTCACGGTCCCAGCTGTTCCATAAGGTGTATTTTTGTCCGTTTTTGATCTGATTCTGCTGCTTGCATCAGTTACCTGATGTGGAATAGAGTTCCATGTAGTCATGGCTCTATGTTGTACTGTGCGCCTCCCATAGTCTGTTCTGGACTTGGGGACTGTGAAGAGACCTCTGGTGGCATGTCTTGTGGGGTATGCATGGGTGTCCGAGCTGTGTGCTAGTGGTTTAAACAGACAGCTTGGTGCTTTCAATATGTCAATACCTCTTACAAATGCAAGTACTGAATGAAGTCAATCCACCTTTCCTAAGTCCCTTTTTGTGGCACCTGACCACACGACTGAACAGTAGTCCAGGTGCGACAAAATTAGGGCCTGTAGGTTCTGCCTTGTTGATAGTGCTGTTAAGAAGGTAGAGCAGCGCTTTATTATGGACAGACTTCTCCCCATCTTAACTACTGTTGTATCAATATGTTTTGACCATGACAGTTTACAATCCAGGGTTACTCCAAGCAGTTTAGTCACCTCAACTTGCTCAATTTCCACATTATTTATTACAAGATTTAGTTGAAGTTTAGGGTTTAGAGAATGATTTGTCCCAAATACAATGCTTTTAATTGTTTTAATATTTCAGACTAACTTATTCCTTATCACCCATTCTGAAACTAACTTCAGCTCTTCGATAATTATGAATTAAGGATCTGACACTTTTTTTCAATTTTCACCTAAAATGACATACCCAAATCTAACTGCCTGTAGCTCAGGACCTGAAGCAAGGATATGCATATTCTTGATACCATTTGAAAGGAAACACTTTGAAGTTTGTGGAAATGTGAACTTAATGTAGGAGAATATACCACATTAGATCTGGTAAAAGATAATGCAAAGAAAGAAAATGGTGTGTTTTTTATTTTCTTTGAAATGCAAGAGAAAGGCCATAACGTATTATTCCAGCCCAGGCACAATGTAGATTTTGGCCGCTAGATGGCAGCAGTGTATGTGCAAATATTTAGACTGATCCAATAAACCATTGCATATCTGTTCAAAATGTTGTATGAAGACTGCCCAAATGTGCTTATTTGGTTTAGTAATACATTTTCAAGTTCATAATTGTGCGCTCTTCTCAAACAATAGCCTGGTATTCTTTCATTGTAATAGCTACTGTAAATTGGACAGTGCAGTTAGATTAACAAGAATTTAAGCTTTCTGCCCATATCAGATATGTCTGTGTCCTGGGATTTTTTGTTGTTGTTATTTACAACCTCATGCTAATCACATTAGCCTACGTTAGCTCAACCTTCCGCGGGAACGACACCGATCCCGTAGAGGTTAAGTGTTGCAGTCATTTCAGTCGCTGTAGTAGCTGACGTGTATAGTGTTTAGTCATCTGATTTTACTCAAAGCCAGTGGCATGCCGTTAGTAAAGATTGAAAAAATTAAGGGGCCTAGCCCTAGGGAATTAGACAGGTAACTTTTTATCCACAATATAGCAGAGGGTGTAAAGCCATAACACATACTTTTTTCCAGCTGCAGACTCTGATTGATAATGTCAAAAATCACACTGAAGTCTAACAAAACAGCCCCCACAATCTTTTTATCATCAATTTCTCTCAGCCAATAATCACTAATTTATGTAAGCTTGTTGAATGTCCTTCCCTATAAGCGTGCTGAAAGTCTGTGGTCAATTTGTTTACTGTATAATAGCATTGTATCTGGTCAAACACAATTTTTTACAAAACTTTACTAAGGGTTGGTAACAGGCTGATTGGTTGGCTATTTGAGCCAGTAAAGGGGGCTTACAATTCTTAGGTAGCGGAATGATTTTTGCTTCCCTCCAGGCCTGAGGGCACACACTTTCTAGTAGGCTTAAATGTAAAAAAAACTAAACAAAACAAAACAAAGGCAAATAGGAGTGGCAATATCGTCCGCTATTATTCTCAGTAATTTTCCAATCAAGTTGTCAGACCCAGGGATTCCCGAGTGGCGCAGTGGTTAAGGGCGCTGTACTGCAGCGCCAGCTGTGCCACCAGAGACTCTGGGTTTGCACCCAGGCTCTGTCGTAACTGGCCACAACCGGGAGGTCTGTGGGGCGACGCACAATTGGCCTAGCGTCGTCCGGGTTAGGGAGGGTTTGGCCGGTACGGAAATCCTTGTCTCATCGCGCACCTATGACTCCTGTGGCGGGCCGGGCGCAGTGTGCGCTAACCAAGGTGCTAGGTGTTTCCTCTGACACATTGGTGCGGCTGGCTTCCAGGTTGGATGGTGCTGTGTTAAGAAGCTATGCGGCTTGGTTGGGTTGTGTATCGGAGGACGCATGACTTTCAACCTTCGTCTCTCCCGAGCCCGTACGGAAGTTGTAGCGATGAGACAAGATAGTAGCTACTAAACAATTGGATACCACGAAATTGGGGAGAAAAATGGGGATAAAAATTCAACAAACAAAAAAACACACAAAAAAAGTTGTCAGGTGTTTTGTCATTATTGATAGACAACAATCATTTTTTCACCTCGTCTACACTCACTTTACAGAATTCAAAATTACAATTTTTGCCTTTCATAATTTGGTCAGATATACTTGATATGTAGTGTTAGCATTTGTTGTTGGCTTGTCATGCCTAAGTTTGCTAATCATGCCAATTAAGAAATAATGAAGTAGTTATATCAATATCAGTCGGTTTTGTGATGAATGAGCCATCTGATTCAATTAATGATAAAGCTGAGTTTGCCTTTTTTCCCAAAATGTCATTTAAGGTGCTCCAAAGCTTTTTACTATCATTCTTTGTCATTTATCTTTGTTTCATAGTGTAGTTTCTTCTTCTTTTTATTCAGTTCAGTCACATGATTCCTCTGTATGTTTGCCAATCGGTTGTGCAGCCAGACTTATTTGCCTTATCCCTCTCAACCAACCAATTTTTCAATTCCTCATCAATCCACGGGGAGTTTTTACAGTCATTTTCTTAATGGGTGCATGCTTATTAGTAACTGGGATAAGCAATTTCATAATTGTGTCAAGTGCAACATCTGATTGCTCCTCATTGCACACCATAAACAAATATTATTTACAACATAGGAATCACTACAAACCGTATTGTATGACCTCTTACACACTATATTAGAACCAGCTTTGGAGCTTTGGTTTTCCTAGATATGGCTACTATATTGTGATCGTTACATCCGATGGATCTGGATACTGTTTTCAAGCACATTTATATAGCATTAGTACATATGTGATCAATACATGTTGATGATTTCATTCCCGTGCTGTTTGTAACTATGCTGGTAGGTTGACTGATAACCTGAACCAGGTTTCAGGCACTGGTTACAGTGAAGCTTTTTCTTGAGTATGAATGTCATAAGTTACAAGCAAGTGATTCATTTCATGAACCTTGTTTCTTAAGCTACATATGTTAACGTGGGCTATTTTTTGCACTTTTCTGGGATGCTTGTTTGTTTTCATTGCTTTACTGGGAAGCTTAGTAGATATCGTCATGTTATTTATGTTAGTGCAGGGTGACCTGCACACAGTGGACTACCTACTAGGGCACACAGCCTCAGTGCTAACAGCATAAATCTGGTTCATAGGCACATGATTGCTTCATACAATAGCTGCAGGATCAGCAGAGGCATGCAGGGCAGTTAGAGGGACATAAATTACGTTACATGTACATTTGCTAAAGCGTTACGATGACTCAGCGACACAATGGTAGGGATTAACTGAGCTGGGCTTGGGTCATTGATAAGTCATTGTCTCAACACAGCCTTATAATGCTCTTAAAGGATCCAGGATCCCAAATGATTTGGGTGGATCCCATCCTCCTAATAAAACGTGTTGTTTCCAAAAGGTATCAAAATTGTCAACAAAAGTTACACCTATTGAGCTTCAATAATCACGTAGCCAGTTATGAAGAAGAAACCTGCTAAAGTGTTTAATGCCACAATTCAGAGAGGGTATAGGGCCAGATATGATGGCTATTTTATTAGTGTCTAGCAGAGAGTCAATCACCTCTTTGATATCCAGTTTCAACTGCTCAGAGCTGCCCTTCATAATGTCATTAAAACCCACATAGACTATGATAGAATCAATGTCCATGTCCTGGCGTAGTACATTCTGGAGCAGCTTAGTAATGTAATTTACTCCAGCTCCAGGATAGGACATTGTTTTTGCACCAGGAACAGTCACATTCCTTACCATGGAGCTGCCCAAAATCAGGGCTGGCAAGAAAGACGAGGAAATCTGCCCACTCCCATGCTTCACAGGATTCTGAGAACCCTTTAAGGACGGGCAAGAGGCAGGATAACTTGAGCCTGTAGTTTCCGGCGCCTGGTGCAGGACTCCGACAGATGGAGAAGCCTCGCTCGATCCAGAGCAGGGACAGAAGGTTGCCGACGTCGACTTTGAAATCGTAAGGGAAGGAGTAGGAGTAAGCCGTGCGACCACAGACACAGTTACCCCCAGCGACCAATGTGCAGGAAGATCAAGCTCCAGGGCGGTGAAACTTCGTTGTTTGTATCCACTCCAGGCCTCTCTTGCTGTGTTCCTTCGACTCCGCTATCGGATGGGGGAAGAGAGGCAGGAGATGCCTCCCCTGGCGAACGAACTCTGGGCGACACCGGCCAGCCTGATAACAACAAACGACAAAGGTTAGGTTTTTCTCCTGTCCAACATAGACTAGTAGATGGAGTAATAACGGAGAGCTTTAAAGGAAGTAGGCTAGTCAGCCAGACAAGGTCCAAAGGGATCATTCTGATCACGACCTGATATGCCCAGACTCTCCCTCCATCTCCACACCGGAGCTGGGATGCACTGAGTTCTGTGGAATGATCTGTGGAATCATCACAGTGGTATTTCTCCATTCAAGGTGCATCTTCTTTGATGCACCTTATGTCTAACCTTCTTTACAGTGAAATTATCTTGATTGGTGATCTCAACTGGTGTTGGTTAAAGCCGGTGTCTGATGAATTAAAAATATTTTGTAATTCTATGAATCTTACCCAGTTGATTAACTCACCCACTCGCCCAAATCTTAAATGCCCAGATAAATCTACCCTGGTTGATTTGATATTGACAAATGTTCCACATAAATATTCTGCGGTTGGTGTTTTTTGTAATGATTTAAGTGACCATTGTGCTGTTGTTGCTGTTAGAAATAATAATGTTCCAAAGACAAACCCACGTTTTATTCGTAAGAGAAATTTGAAGTGTTTTAATGAGCAGGCTTTCTTTCTTTCATGATTTGTTTTATTTTGACTGGAGCAAGATTGAGCTTATCCCTAATGTGTTTTTTTCCAAATAGTTAACAAACATGCCCCATTCCGCAGGTTCAGGGTTAAAGGGCGGTAAAATCCATGGTTTTCTTCTGAGCTGTCTTGTATTATTCACGACCGTAATCTAGCCTGGACTAAAGCAAGGAAATCATGTTCTGATAGTGATTGTCTTATTTTTTGGCAGTTACGAAACAAGTGTTCTTTTCTTCTCAGGAAGGCCAAGGCTGAATATTTTATGTCAGTTACCACTGGTAACCTGAATGACCCTAGAACGTTTTGGAATGCTATTAAGTCTATGTCTGGTAACAGTAATGTTAATGAATTACCGTCATGTGTTTTGAAAGACTCTGTTGCTGTATATGACAAAACTGAAATGCTGAATTGTTTCAATGAGCACTTTGTATCATCTGGTGGGCTGTTTGATTCAGTGTCCTCTGTCTCTGTACAACCCTGTGTGGATGAACCAGTGAGAGCTGGTCAAACTTTGAGCTTTTTGCCATTCTCAGTGCAGGTGGTACATAAAGCCCTGAAATCCTTAGATCAGAGAAAGCCTGCAGGTCCTGATCTTTTGGATCCCTGCTTTTTAAATCTGGCAGCTGATTTCATAGCTGAACCACTGACATATCTGTTCAATCTAACCCTGGAATGTAATGAAATTCCCAAAATCTGGAAATCAGCATTTGTGCTACCACTTTTACATAATTATAGGCCAATCTCAAAGCTATCACCCCTGGTGAAAATACTTGAAACCCTTGTGAGTGAACAGCTAAAATAGTTTTTATTTACTAACTCTATTTTATCAACGTACCAATCGGGCTTCAGGAAGAAGCATAGCTCAATTACAGCAGCCATGAAGGTTTTAAATGATATCACTGAAGCCCTTGACAAAAAACAGCACTCACTTTTTATTGATCTCTCTAAGGCTTTTGATACAGGAGATCATGCTATACTAAGGCAGAGATTGTCGAGTGTAGGTCTTTCAGAGCATGCAGTTGCATGGTTTGCTAACTATCTGTCTGATAGAACTGAGTGCACTCAATTTGATGGGCTTATGTCTGTTAAATTGTCTGTCTTTAATGGTGTGCCCCAAGGCTCTGTACTTGGTCCTCTCTTATTCACTATTTATATAAATGATTTAGACAAAAATGTCCAAAATGCGCAACTTCATTTTTATACTGATGATACTGTTATTTACTGTTGTGCCTCGTCTCTTACAAAAGCTTTCCAGAACTTGCAAACTGCTTTTGATACTGTTCAACATACCTTGTGTCAATTGAAGCTTATCCTCAATACTGACAAAACAAAACTAATGGTGTTTTCTAAAGCAAGAAATAGACCTCTGAACCTTTCACCTATTGCTACCTGTCAGGGCAAGGAGATTGAGGTTGTAACCTCTTATAAATATCTTGGAATTTTAATTGATGACGGCCTCTCTTTTAAATTGCATATTCAACAACTTACAAAAAAATTTAAGCTGAAATTGGGATTTTATTTTAGGAATAAGGCCTGTTTTTCTTTTGAAACCAGAAGGAGGCTAGTATCAGCTACATTTATGCCTTTACTTGACTATGGGGATATTTTAAAAATGAATGCTTTCGCTCAGTGTTTGAGATCAATTGACACCCTTTACCATGGCACTTTGAGATGTATTTTAAACTGCAAAACCCTTACGCACCACTGCATTTTGTATACCCGGGTTGACTGGCCTTCTCTAGTCACTCGTAGGCTCAGGCACGGGTATACTTTCATTTACAAAGGCATTTTGGGTTTACTACCTTTTTATTTGGCCATTTTTATTGTTCAGAAATGTGGTGGGTACTCTCTTCGTTCGCTGGACTTTATCCTGCTAACTGTTCCAAATGTCCGAACTGAATTTGGTAAAGGGGCTTTTATGTACTCTGCGCCATCGTCTTGGAACTCCTTACAAAATACTTTTAAACTGGAAGAACTTGTCCCGATTAGTATTTTAAATCACTGATGAATGATCTTGAGACTGATTCCCTGACCTGTCAATGTTTTTAATTTGCTGTTTTTGATTTTGTTATACTCTTGTGAATTTTATGGTTTTTACTAGTATACTTTTAGTTTCTTGAAAAATAGATTTCAAATCTCAATGAGCCCTTCCTAGTTAAATAAAGGTTAAATAAAAAAAATAAAAAAATAAAAACAAACTCATCACTATGAGCAAGTAGGCTAACATATTTTCCCATTGAGGAAAATGTGTATTGTTGATTAAATGGCTTCATAACTCTATTGTGTAAATTTATTCTAATTCACAATCTGTTGAAATATAATTGAACAATAAAGAGGGTGGTGTCTAGTAACATTTGCCAGTCATAATATCCCTACAATTATATTGAAATCAGTCTACGTAGCTTGGCAAGGCATGGTAACCACATTGCACCAGGGACCATAAGAACCATGTTTCCTCCTACAGAGACTCTCCATTGAGACAAGAAACATCCACATATACATTTACCTCCCACAGCAGATGCATGGCTTTCACAAAGCTAAATTAAGCAGGGCCTAAAAGTGGTTGATGGGCCACCATGGAGGTCAGAGTGAAACCATAAACCAGGCATCTCCTCTAGCAGAGACCCCCAGTCTGTTTATGGATGCTTGGTATCTGCCGAAATGCTGCTTATGCTGCTCAAATATCTCATGTGATACTGTAGCCACCCTGACATCCACAGCAACTTTGTCCTTGTCAACGTCTCTGGTGAATGGTTATGGATTGTTCTGTGTGAAGGAAGAAGGAAAAAGGTCTGAGGTCTTACTGGAAACATACTAAGGGATACCAGGAACAAAGGATAGCAGACAATGGTGTTTGTGTGTTTTATGACCTTATGGATGTCAATTAAGCTTTTCTTTAAAGGGATGCAGAACTGCTTTAAGATGTTCAAAATTCGATATGTGATACAAATGTACCGCAGCCTATGTATGTGAAAAACAACTCCTGTCTGTATCTAATCTTTATCTCCATCTTTTCTTGGGCCAAAAAAAACGTTTGAATATTTTAACTTAAGTTTGTGCTGACCTCAGGCCTGTCTCTTATGTTAATAGAACCCTGAGTCTCTGGACAGGTCCATCCAGAACACCCTCTCAGACCTCTACCCTCCCTTCGAGGCCACAGCCCCCACCGTCCTGAGCCAGCTCTTCCAGGTCATAGAGGAACGTTACCAAGGAGATGCACTCAAGTGTCTGCTGGACTTCCTCATTACAGCCAAACACATCCTTGAGAGTGTTCAGCAGGCTGCCTGTGTGAGTCAACAGCCTCCGAGTTATGCACATCAACACAGATGCTATACAAAAAATACATAACAGTTCACCATACACATTATATACAGGCATTTAGGCTCAAATAAAGACCACCTATACAAAACAAAGTTACCTCAATTACAAAGCTTGCAAAGTAATGCTAAGTGTAAAGACAAATGAAATGGTAAAGAAATGTCTGTCATTTTTCCCACCAGGCCCAGTACTCTGATGTGGTGTTCCGCTGTGAGGGCTGGCCTCTGTGTCTGCATGAGAAGGTGGTGATCCAGCTTGCCTCCATCAACCCCCTATTGCTGCGCCCAGGGGACTTCTACCTGCAGGTGGCACCCTTTTCTGAACAGTCCGCCCGCATTGTGGTCCGGAGCCTGCTGGGGGAGGAGGAGGGACAGGGTCGGGAGGTAGAGGAGACACCCATCCCTGAGACCTCCTACCCCTGCATCTTCACTGAGGACTGGCTGGCGGAGCTCAACCATGGCCGCCATGGCACCCTTCTCAGCCACTGTATCCTCTCCACAGACCAGGGCATGGTGAAGGTGCCATGGGCACAGGTGGCTCTACCTGAGTTTGTGGATAAACCCAGATCTATGGCCTTGTCATCTCCTAACCCTGCTGCTACTCAACAGGAGAAAGTGGCAAGGCCAGTTCCCTCGTTGGCGCTGCCTCCCCCTGCCTCTGGGTACTCTGTGGAGACTAGGATCTCTCCTGCTAAACATGGCATTGCGGTGTCGCTGTGTCTGGTGGACAGTAACTGCTCCAGGCTGGTTAAGGTGGATCAGGATAGGCCTGTGGCTAAGCCCATCGGCTGGGTGTCTCCCAACACATGGGACAGCCGCAGCAACAACACCTCTGAAGTTGAGGGGGAATACATAGACTTGGTGGAGTTCACTAAGCAGAAAGAAGCGTTGCTCAGTGGGGCTCACAGTTACACACACCCCAGAGCACCCATATTTAGGCCTGTTACCCTCAACAGGCCTGGTGTTCCTTCGGCTCCAGCCCTGCCCCTGCCCCTGGCCTTGGCTCCTGTCCCCCACCAGCCCCTCAGGGAACCGTTACACTGTGGCCGGACCGTCCGATTCCCCGAAGACCCCCCCTGCACCCCTTGCATGAGGAGGAGAATGGGCCAGGTGTCCAAAGCACAGGAGATCAGGTGCCGGTACAGAGAGTCTTACCATTCAGCACTGCAGAACCCTGTTACCTTTGAGAGAGACAATAGACTGAATACACTGGCGGTTCTAGAGGAGGCTAGTCTATGTGAGGGGAGACTGGGACCAGAGGGTAAAGAATTATGTCCTGGTCCCTCCCAGCAGTGCTACTATCCAGACCCAGGTCACCATAACCAGACTCCCCCTGTTAGCACGGTTCCCTGTTGGAAGTCTGGAAAAAGTAACACTATATCCAGTGGAATTTTACAAGGCCTGAATGACACCATAGAGGATGATGGGAGATGTCCCTCCTCTCTGTCGACCACTATTGTGGACATATCAGAGAAGTGTGAAGTTGTGATACAAGGAAGAAAAAGTAGGGACATTGACTTCACTACAAAGATGATTCCCAGCTTACATGTAGTGAAATGTAAAAACACGACAGCTTTTGGACTGGTTTCCCCAAAGATGAACAGGCGGAGACTGCCCAACCAAGGTAAGAGGTCTACAGCATGGCATGTTGTTGTTATTCTGTAGTATATTAAATATATCACATACCTCTGTATGATCCCTCCTTCCTAAAGATGTCTCCCAGGCTGGCCAACCCTTCATACCCGTTACAAACGGACACCAGACCCCTCCACTTGAAATTACCCAGCAGCCCCTGGGTCACTATGCTGTGCCCAGTTCTAAGGTCCTGTTACCAGCCTCAGCAGAACACAGCACTCACCATCTCCAGATGGGAGTCGCATGTCTAACTGGTATGGAAAACCCCCTTACATGGTTTGCCTCAGAGACAGAGGTGTATGATATCTGTCCAGGGAAAGTGTATCAGATCCTCATGTTCCCCGCTCCCATACTCAGGTGGCAGAGACAGGACAGGTCGGTTGGTGGTTGAGGTGCACGGAGACAAGGAAGGATGGAGATCTCCTTTAGTGTCAAGTCTGGAACTCAGCAAACTTCTGCTCTACCTCCACTCTGTAATCAAGTATGTATGATACCCCCTGGGCTGGTCCCTCTCTTATGTAACCTGAACCATTGGAACCATTCTTAATTCATTGTTTTCATCTTCATAATTTATAGGCGAGAACTAAGAGAACTTGGAATGAGACTAGTTATTGATGCTCGGAAGACTCCACCTCCACCACAGTTCAATAAGGCCTTGTTGGTGGTTCAGGTAAGAAGACTTGGCATCTTCCTTGTCATTTTGGAATCATCACTACACAACATCACCACAAGAGGGTAGCAACTATCTAAAGAAGTATTCCCTTGTAATGTCGAGATCACAATTTATTTATCTCAGTTGTTATGTCGAGATCACAAGATAATGAAAAGTACCACGCATCATCCATTCATTTGTTCAGATGCACAATAACCACTTCATCAAGGAGCCTTGTGGCTGCATTGGTCGCAATGCACTCCTAGGGCATGTCTCCCAGGCTCCGTGCTGGCCCCCAAGACCACAGCCAATCGCATGAAAGGAACAACACAGCTAAATTGGCTAGTCTAGTGCACTAGCTAGTTAGCTAGGTAGTCTTGTTAGCTAGCTAGCATGTTATCTATGCTGGTTGTCAGCTTGCATAACAGATATGTTTAAAATTACAAGAGACACTTGTTTTGTGGATAATATTTACATTTACTGTGGGTGAGCTCCATTCAAGACAGGCTGATCAGATTCAATAGGCTGAAAAGTCAGGATGCTGCGTTGTAGGCTGTTTTATAATTAAGGCTCCGTGCAGGCAGATTAAATGTCTAAGTGCTTTATGGGCAGATGCATATAATCCAGAATGGGTGAGCTCAATTCCTGGCAGGTTGATCAGATTCAATAGTTGCCCCAGAGGCTGATCAATCATAATTGTGCCTTTGCTGACAGATTCCAAGGCTGAAATTATCAGCCTCTGAGGCTGAAATTTAATCTGATCAGCCTGTCAGGAATGGATACAGCCACTCTGTAAATGTAAATATAATCCATAAAACATTAAGTGTCACTTACAATTAAACACATACTGTATGAGTTATGCAAGCCAACAACCAGAATAGTTAACAAGCTAGTCTAGCTAACAGAACTAGCTAGCTCGTACTCAGTCACTCACAAATCTAGCCAAGTTAGCTGTGTTGTTGCTTGGGGGTGGCAAACAGGCTTGGCCTGTCAGACATCATTCAGGGGTTAAACGCCTCAGGTAAGGCCTCAGGTAAGGCCTCAGGTAAGGCCTCAGGTAAGGTAAGGGAAATTTAACTTGCTAACATTCTAAGTTATACACTGATAATTAGCGCCAAACACAAATGAAAGTGTGATGTTAGCATGAAATGTACCATCCCTTAGTGTAGCAATCAATATAAATGTATGCGCTGATCCACCATGGGCTCTGCTGCCTCAGCCATACTGTCAATCTGTCATCAATACATCCACAATATGTCCACTCCTATTTTGCTGTGTCGTGATCATGAGAAAATTCTTGTGATCTCGACAAAATAACTTTCGTTATGTAGTGATCATGAGATAAATAAGTTGTGATCTTGACATAATGAGGGAATTATTTTATTCCTACCCGGACTCTGGACTTTTCCCTCTGTTTATTCTTGTCTTTACTCCCCAGATTGTGCTCAGTTTTACCTGCAGTTATAGGCTACTGTATTTACTCATACCTATGTATTACTGTGAGGTCTCCTATTTGGATTATGTTACAGGAGCAGATTCCCCATGCAATACACAGTGTCTTGATCCTAGTGGAGAAGGAGAGCTGCCATCGCACAGAGAAATGTCCTAGACTACAGGTCAGATCTGAATCAAGGGTTTCCTCTAATGATTTCCATCAAGCTTAGAATTTTAGAAATAGTTAATGCATTCATTCTAGGTGGCTTGCTCTCTGATGTCACTGACTGTGCCATTCTCTATCTATAAGTAGATTGCTGTGGTGACCTCACTGAAGGGGTTGCACAAGCTGGTGGAGGGGAGTCAGCTGACCTCAGGCCTAGAGGGCACCCTTCCCTACAACCACATTGACTGGCTGCAGCTCCATCAGGTAGGCCCCTAGAGGGCACCCTGTCCTAAAGCCACTAGGACTGGCTGCAGCTCCATCATGTAGGCCCCTAGAGGCCACCCTATCCTAAAGCCACCAGGACTGGCTGCAGCTCCATCATGTAGGCCCCTAGAGGCCACCCTATCCTAAAGCCACCAGGACTGGCTGCAGCTCCATCATGTAGGCCCCTAGAGGACACCCTGTCCTAAAGCCACTAGGACTGGCTGCAGCTCCATCATGTAGGCCCCTAGAGGACACCCTGTCCTAAAGCCACTAGGACTGGCTGCAGCTCCATCATGTAGGCCCCTAGAGGGCACCCTGTCCTAAAGCTACAAGGACTGGCTGCAGCTCCATCATGTAGGCCCCTAGAGGACACCCTGTCCTAAAGGCACTAGGACTGGCTGCAGCTCCATCATGTAGGCCCCTAGAGGCCACCCTGTCCTAAAGCCACTAGGACTGGCTGCAGCTCCATCATGTAGGCCCCTAGAGGCCACCCTGTCCTAAAGCCACTAGGACTGGCTGCAGCTCCATCATGTAGGCCCCTAGAGGCCAACCTGTCCTAAAGCCACCAGGACTGGCTGCAGCTCCATCATGTAGGCCCCTAGAGGACACCCTGTCCTAAAGCCACCAGGACTGGCTCCATCAGGTAGGACAGTCAGAGCATCAAAGCAACCTCAGACTAGGTTCTGTTTGCTCCTAGCAGAACTCATCTAGGCTTTAGCGCACGACTGTGATTGCATACACCCTTAGAGACATTCTCTTGAAAAATGACCAGTTGATCAATCACCGACTGTGATTGCATACTCCCTTAGAGACCTTCCCTTGGAAAATGACCAGTTGATCAATCCCCGACAAAGGGGCTGATAGGTTATACATTTGACTAAAGTATACTTCGGCTACCAAACGTCAACTTGCCTTGAGAAAATAAATTGTGTGCGCAGAAGAGCAACAAAAAAACCACCAAAACGAACAAAACTGGCACAACATTTAGTCACGTTTCGACTGGATATTATGCCACGGCCTTTTAACAGACACTACAGAACTCTTGTTTGTTCTGCTTTGACGTCTGATGTTCAGAACATTTATCTTTCAGAAACTTCATCCCTTTATGTCAGATCTCCAGGAGGCCTCAGGTTTGCTACTAACAGCCATCAGGAAACTAGAGGAAGACCGTAAGATTGACACAGTGCAGGTATTGGATTTAACCTTGACGACACTGTATTATTGAAAACATGTTGGAATGTACTAGGGGTTCTTATTATACTCAAACCCTTCTCTCCCTTTGTGGCAGGATGTACAGAGGTGTATTCTAGAACAGAGAACTCTGATGAAGGATGTTCTGGAGGACAGACGGTTGGTCGTTTTGCAAAGGGAGGGAGGAGCCATGCTGGCTAGACTGAGAAGGGAGAGTGACCTCAGATACTCTCACTGTGAGGATTACAGGTATACTACCTCTCACTGTTTATTATGAGCAGGATAATTGTGGGCCTTCTTCAAAGGATGCTTATCAATGTATTATTCCCTTGACCTATGACCGCTTTGTGCAGTGATGCAGTGGATTCTGTGACCTGCATGTACAACCATGTAGAGGAGCAGGCCCATGTGCTGGTGCACAGATCCAACATGTCCCTGGAGCACCTTGAATACCTGCTCCAACTCAGAGAAATGGAGGGCCATTTCTCTAAGGTACATTCAGAGGCTCCTCATATGGTATACATACATTATATCCATTAGGTAAACACTTAGGATATTTAGTAACCCCCCTCCCTTCTGTAGATCAGGGAATGGTTTGATGCAGAAGGGGAACGGCGGTTGTTGGAGGCAGAATCCGTGGAGGACTCTAGAAAAAGAGTGGAGCAGACTCTCCGTAGTTTCAGTGCATTCCTCACTAAAGCCAATGTAAGTCAGTCTATCTCCACTCACCCAATGACGCAAAGTGGTGACACTGTTTCATGCAGAAATTTAAGTGCCCATGAAAGTCCGTGTTTCAATTGAATCAGATATTTACTGTAACTGTCCATTAGGAGCAGAAGCACAAGGCTATGGCCCTGGTGACGGAGGCAGAGAAGATCCAGGGCCCATCCCCATACCCTGAGACTGAGGTGTTCAGGACCATGGTCTGCACCTTCAAATCTGGCCTGGCTGACTTCCTCTCCCGGGCAGAGAGGTGCTGTAGTGAGCTGGAGACTATGGGCACTGTGTGCAACTTCTGTGAGCAGGTTGGTGTCTATACTGAAAACTGGATTGGTTGTTGTTCCACATTGTTTAGTAAACATTTCTGTCAACTCAGTTGTCTCTTTCAAGGTTTTTGAATAGGCTGAGTTTCATGGGGATATGCATTTAGATCTTCTTGAGTTACAGGCTACAGTTCCGATGTAGTCTACACTGTTGTTTTGAATTATGTACAGTGAGCGAGGCATACCCTACCTGTGTTTAGTTTCAATCGAAGCACATATTTGGCCTGCTGTCGCGTGCTGTTGAGTTTTGGCCACATGAAAGAAAAATGTGACCATTTGATCTCAATTATCCTAAAATCAGCCTCCCGGGTGATGCAGTGGTTAAGGGCGCTGTACTGCAGCGCCAGCTGTGCCACCAGAGACTCTGGGTTCGCGCCCAGGCTCTGTCATAACTGGTCGCGACCGGGAGGTCCGTGGAGCGACGCACAATTGGCCCAGCGTCGTCCGGGTTATGGAGGGTTTGGCCAGCAGGGCTGTCCTTGTCTCATCGCGCACCAGTGACTCCTGTGGCGGGCCTGGCACAGTGCACACCAACCAAGGTTGCCAGGTGCACAGTGTTTCCTCCGACACATTGGTGCGGCTGGCTTCCGGGTTGGATGGCGCTGTGTTAAGAAGCAGTGCTGCTTGGTTGGGTTGTGTATTGGAGGATGCATGACTTTCAACCTTCGTCTCTCCCGAGCCCGTACGGGAGTTGTAGCGATGAGACAAGATAGTAGCTACTAAAACAATTGGATACCACGAAATTGGGGAGAAAAAAGGGGTTAATTTTTTTTTTTTTAAATTAAAGAATGATCCTAAAATCTTATAAGAAATTAGGTGTGTTTTTGTCTTACAGTAGCAAGGTTATGCTATTATATTCGTTTCTGTTATGTAGAATGCTATCATTGTGTGATCTTGCAGACATTGATTCAGCTTTGATCTAACTTTATTAAAGGGATACTTCCGGAGGCCCCTTGTCTATTTCCCCAGAGTCAGATGAACTCGCGGATACCATTTTTATGTCTGCTTGCAGTTTGAAGGAAGTTGCTAACTAGCTCTTGTACAATTGCTGGACACAGGGAAAAAAAACATATTATCTACAAGTTCATCTCACTCTGGGAAGTAGATAAATGGGCTCATTGCCAAAATCAAAAAGGTTCCCTTTAAACAAGCACCATTCACCAGAGTAGCCTGTTCTCTACGAGTAGAGCAGAGACTGTGCGTAAAGTAGAGAATCACACAGACACTTCGGTAACTTTAGCTGTCAGGAAGAAAGTTCCAGAAAAGTCGGATCCACAGCCACTCCATTTGGATAAGTATTTTGCCTTTCTTCCAGGCTACTGAGCTGGCCAAAGACTGCAGACAATACCTGGACCAGGTTGTCAGACTCCCAGAGACGGATGATGTCTCTACACTCCAAATGTACCAGGAGAGCTTTGTCCAGTTCTCCCCAGAGCTCTTCCAGGAGGTGAAGGGCCAGGCGTGTGCTTTGAGGGGCTCCAGGGGCATGCGGGTGTGGAACGTAGCTTGGCTAAAGTGTCAGGAGGTCAGGCAGCAGCTAGAGGAGAGACTACAGGATGTGGAGAGGGCCTTGCGGAACACAGGCCCCTGGCATGAACAACTTAGAGCTGGTGAGGATGAGGCCTTGGTTCATACAGTGACTCATCATGATGGAGCTCTGGTACTGCCCAGACCTGGTCCACCACACTGGTACAATCCCCCATCAGGCTCTATGATGGGAAGGTATCACGGGGCCTTGGAGAGCAGGAACAACTCTGTGACCTGCTGTAATATAAACTTCAAGCCTGAGAATAACAGACCTTGTAAACGGTCAAAGACCACCACAATGCCGGCCTCTCCCCATATCAGATCCATTAGGAGAGCGGAGAGAGAGCCCAGTGGGAGAGAGGCCTGCCGAGGGAGGAGCAGAGAGGACGCCACCCTTGCCGACTTGCACACTGTGGGCTGTGAGTGGTTCCCGTGGCAACGTGGGGGCCTGGGCCGGTCCATGAGCGAGGAATCGTGTGCGACCGCCACGTCCAGTCAGTCTGAGTCTTGCATCCAGACGCCTTCCTGTTCCCACGGGAAACCCTCCTGTCGGATCCTGCAGGCCGCTCAGAAGTTCCAGATCTCACGGCATGGCAGCTTCTGCTCAGAGGAATCATGTAGTGTCCGAGAGGGGGCAGAGAGGACCTCTTCAAGGAATACTAGCCCATCAGTGAGGAGGTGTGAGGGAACAACATCATTGGCAAGTTCAGAGGAGAAGGCTGGCAATATTATGTGAGTTCCTAATGGAGCAAGACCTTCACCTTAGATTGACTCAATGTGTTTTTACTTTTGCTTCATCTACTCTAAGCTTGCACTGTCTTGACAAAGGTACATTTCAATGATTCATTTTCTGTTATTTCCAGAGGACTGAAAATGTGTGTTTGGCTGTGTTGTTGATGTAACTTTATCTGTAGAAAGCTGCAGCGGATCATGGCGGAGCTACTGTTAACAGAGAGGGAGTATGTGCGCTCCCTGGGTTACATCCTGACTCATTACCTCCCCCTGCTGGAGAGGCCTGACGTGCCACAAGACCTGCGGGGCAAACGTGGAGTCATCTTTGGGAACCTGGAGAAGCTGTATGACTTCCACAGCCATTTCTTCCTCAGAGAGCTGGATGCCTGTCAGACAGAGCCTTTACAAGTGGCTCGCTGCTTCCTGAGACACGTGAGTTACGTGTTTGAGTCCTATAACTCTGTTGTTTAGCTGAATTTGCTACTGAAGTTGAATACATTTAATATTCCTGTTGTGACTGTAAACTCTTCCTCCTATATGTAGAGAGACAGTTTAGGCCTCTATGCTCTCTACAGCAAGAACAAGCCTCAATCAGATGCCTTAATCCTTCACCATCGCCCTGACATCTTCAAGGTGAGGTACTCCCATCAATGCTCAATGTCAAAGATCAATGCTCACTTCGTATCAATGCTCTCGCCATCCCTACTGTAACCAATCCTCTGTCTCCTCTCCTTCCACCCCAGAGGAAGCAGCAGGAGCTGGGGGATCACATGGACCTGTCCTCCTACCTGCTGAGGCCCATCCAGAGGATCAGTAAGTACAGCCTGCTTCTACAGGACATGCTGGGGATGTGTGGGCCTCAGAGAGACAGGGAAGAGCTCCAGGCTGCAGCCGAAGTGGTCCGCTTCCAGATGCGTCATGGCAACGACCTCCTCACCATGGACGCCATCCAGGACTGTGACGTAAGTTTACCATCCAAATCATCACAACCTCTAAAATGTGTCACTTATGAACAGCTGTCCAAATGGGGGGTAAATGTGGGCATATAAGTGGGAAATGGTCACCCATTATTGAATGAACAGTATCAAAGATTTTCAGGAATAAACATGGATGTATTTGTCTCCACTCCTGCCTCCGCCACCAGGTGAATCTGAAGGAGCAGGGCCAGCTGATTCGCCAGGATGAGTTCATTGTGTTCTTCAGAAAGAAGAAATGCTCCCGCCGTATTTTCCTCTTCCAGGATCTCATCCTCTTCAGCAAGACCAAGAAGACCAATGTGGGCAATGATGTGTACATCTACAAACAGTCTTTCAAGGTGTGTATACCAAATTATAAAAAATAAAAGAACGAACATAAGACCCAATTTACAGAATGGATTTTGAGCATTGTAATTATTGTTCAACAAAAATAATGCTATCTTAACGGCCTTTTTGTTTGCTATACAAAGACCAAGTCATCCAGCCCTTATGTTGACATTGGTAACAGCAAGCATTCTTTATTTAGTATTTCTTTCACTTCTGTTTCTGTCTAGACATCTGATATCGGGATGACACATAACTCTAGAGAGAGTGGTTTCTGTTTTGAGATCTGGTTCCGGCGGAGGAAGTTCCAGGACACATACACTCTGAAGGCTGACAGGGCGGAGGTGAAAAGGGCCTGGACCAGAGACTTGGAGCAGATCCTCTGGGAACAAGCTACCTACAGCAGAGGTGAATCCTCATTTTTTGGGGGGGGACTCAGTCTGTCTTTCAACTTAATCTTGAAAGTTGTAATAGTAGAATCATAAGGTGCTATTTCTAAATTGGGTCGTGCATCTTCAGTTCCTCTTGTCATGTTAGTCATTACATACCTTAGAGAGATATTTATAACTTGTTATAAATGTCCAGATCAACTAGCCCATGTCAGCTAATGTTCTGTAGCTAGGTTTTTTAGCCCATCGATTTTCTTGTAATGTTTGAGTCACTCAAATATCACACGAACATACATTAGACATGGAAAAATGTATAGAAGTGCAAGAAAATTAGCTTAAAACTGCACTATTTTCTCTGCACACCATGACAAAATGTGTAGAATTGCAGGAAATAAGCTTTAAACCAACACATTTTTCTCTCCGCCTACAAGAGGGGTGTGAACAGTGTGTCATGAACAGTGATTGTGTCCATAGAAATAGATGTGGTGCCAGGTTGGGGATTTTCCCCAATGCTGGAATGGGAGCCCGAGTGAAAAGATTTGGGAACCACTGTGGGGGTGCAATTGTGAAGAAATGCTATATCAGACACTAAATACATCCAATTGATGTTTTGGTTGAGTAAGTTTGAGCATTAAGACAGGTGTTGTGTTTGGTGTGTTGTAGAACTGAGGATACAGGAGAGAGTGTTCATGGGCACGGGGAGGAACCCTTTCATGGACATACAGCCTAATGAGGCAGCCATCTGTGACAGGGCCACCAACTGTGTCCTGCTAGGAAGAGGTAACAAGTCCACAGCCAAGTCCCATACCCAGGAACTGACAACACAAATGTGTAATGTACTCACTGACTGAATTGTCTCTTTGCTTTGTCAGCTCCTGTGCCGTCTTTTCCACAAACAGATCTTGAATGTCTCCGGCCCAACTCCATTGGTTCAGGCAGTAGTGCCTCTACCTCCTGCAGCCACTCATCTTCCTCCTCTGGACGAGGTTCTTTACCTCCTGTAGGTTACCCTGGTAACCAGATACAAGGTGGGGAAACCAATCACATTGTCTATTCCTCCCCGGAGACTGTGACTGAAGATGACCCCAATAACCATCATAATCACCAGAAACAAAACCTTCATCTTCTCAGTGAGTTTTCTTGTTCTTTCATTAGGGCCCTGTGTTTTGGCTAATCGTGCCAAATTACCTGAATTTTAACCTTTGCTTTAAGTCTTTTCTAGAAATGAGAATTAGACCAAAGTAAGTAAGTAATTGTCTGAGGATGGTGCTGGACCATCTGACATAAAAAGAAAAGGGGACAGTGATGAAAAATCTTTAAATAAAAGGTTGAAATCCAGGTAATGTGACATGATTAACCAAAACACAGGGCCCTATGCATGGTGCATGACTGCAGACTAACACAAACAGACATACAGAACATGACACTTGATATGTGCAAGCATGTGACTAAATGTGGGTGATGCCATATCTACTTACCTTTCTGTTGATTCCAGTGGACAGCATGGAGTCGTCAGGTGAGAGTGGCAGTGTGTTCAGCAGCTCGGAGTGCAGCTGCCTCTCTGCCATTGGTGGAGAGGTGGAGGACTCGTCATCTGTCCTGTCCCAGAGCTCCCAGTCCCGTGTCACCCAGAGAACAGCAGCACCCAATCTCAGGAAGAACAGCTCCCCTGTTACGATCAGGAAGAAGCCCTCCATTGCTCCCAAACCACCAGTGCTAGCTGCTCCTCAGAGCCTGCAAAAGGTGTGGTAAAACGATGTGATCATGCCAGTAATTGGACCTAATAGTAAACCTTCATAATAATTACACTGTACATTTTCAAATGGATAATTTTAGTTACATATTTTATATAAAATCTCTATAAAGATCAAAGAAAACTTATAGCCAATAATTTCTTCACAGGGCAAAAACATGGTTGCTATAGGAAAATCAACAGAAGTTTAACCAGTGGATTTAATGGGTGAGTTGAGACCAAATACAGTACTTTTTATTACCATACAAGGTGCATATATGTGCAATGTAGTTGTTTAACATATTATGGGATTGATTTCCTTCTAGATGGTTCATCCTGTGGATCTCTGAGCAGTGATGATGGAGAGCAATCAGGCTGACAGTCAATTAAAAACTATGATAACAGACTGAATGGACCACTAGTTGACAAGCACTGAAGAGAAAGTGACTTTTTGTCTTTGAAGAACTAATGTATCTGGAATATTCTAGCTGAAATATCATGAAAAGGAACACATGATGGATTGTGGTCAGTTTTTAAAGTGCTTATGGTGTCCATTTATCTAATAATACTTCTTGAGCAACCACTTCTTTATCACATACTGCTTTAACTGAATGGCTATTGTTTTGCTGTCATTGGTTCATAGAACATGCTTTTTTGTCTTTGTAATACTAGTAGTATTTCAGCTGTTAACTTTTACAAGGGATTTCTTTGGAATTTACACATCATTCTCACCATGTCATGTTGACTCTCTTGATGACCCCATATTGATGACCCCATCTCTTGATGACCCCATATTCCCATGAAATGAAATATTTTTTTCTTCAAATTACACACATTTAACACTGTTTATAATGTACCGGTACACATGTCAAACTCAAACAACTGACTATAGAAACACTTGTTCCCATCAGTATTCTCTGCAGGCTCAGGACAACTTGTCAGTGGCACTGACATAATTTCTTGCCCAGATTTATAGATAAATTAGGGATCAACTATTGATGTCCAGGTGGGATAGCAGAGGAGCAGCAAGTTACTTAATATTTTTTTCCCATTTTTCCCCAGCCTTGTACTATATTGCTGTGAAAAATGTCTGGAAAGGGAGAAAACCACTAAATTGGAATAATTTAAGGGGTCCATCTGGCATTTTCAACTCATCAGAAACCAGTGTCTTCAGACTTCTCCAGTTGTTCTAATAGTCAACATATTAATTTACAATATTCATTACAAACCATGTATATTATTGAGATCTTTCTTTTCTGTGAAAACTGAATGAGCAATTTTGCTTAGGGCTAGGTTCTATAAGAACTGCGGTTAACAACATCTGCATAGTGGTTGTTTTGGCAATGTTGTTTTGGGGGGGGCCTTCATGATGAGTTCAGATTTTTGTGGCCCCCACCCCCATCAAAGTTGCCCATCCCTGTTCTATTGTCTATTGGCTATTGTCTACACTTCAAACAGGCTATAAATATCCCCATTCAAATGAACATGAAAACATAAAACATTAGCCTGTCATTATTTCTATCATCGATAGCGCCTACACTTTCTATCGCCGTTTTGAACACACGAGCAGCCGCTCTCCAATTTGTCAACTCAACCTGCGTTGGCCGTAACTGCAGTACAACTCTTGATCTGATTGAATCACAGTCTATCTTTTTAACATGTCAATATGGTGAGACTTTCTTTGAAACCACTGTCATCAATGTTAGTTTTGTTCATTGTCCACACTTTTTGGGTTATATTTAGTTTTTTATATTAAACCCAATGTATATCATTCTCACTGAAAAGCTATTTATTATAGGATCAGTGCCATTTTTGTAGAGAATTTAGTACTTTTTCCTGTATTTCTCCAGCAGCTGGTTTGAACATCAACTCACGCTGATGTTGTGCAATCAGAAGAAATGGGAACAACCTCCTTCAATGGAATGTGAATCCTGACACCGCAGACACCGCCATGACTAAACATTGTGACCATCGGTTAAGCATCAGATAACATTGTTGTGTAGGTCACCCTGTTGAACTGAACACTCCTCTACCATAGCCCCCCTCCGCTGTCCTGAGCACAAATGTGTCACAAATGGGTTACATACAATATCAGTAAACAAATTATTCATTGAGATATTCTTTATTTACATTTGGGTAGTCATTTAATTATAACCTCTGTGTTTATTCATGTATGTGACATAAAACAATAAAAGGTTAAGGAATTTTTTAAAAGTTAGTTATTATTTTTCGGAAGTTTAAAAAAAAGTTGTTGTAAAGTATATGCAGACCTGCATGCAGGTGTGAAGTTTAGATGTGAGTCTTTAAGATTTGAGATTCTTCAAAGTAGCCACCCTTTGCCTTGACGACAGCTTTGCACACTCTTGGCATTCTCTCAACCAGCTCCACCGGGAATGCTTTTCCAACAGTCTTGAAGGAGTTGCCACATATGCTGAGCACTTGTTGGCTGCTTTTCCTTCACTCTGCGGTCCAACTCATCCCAAACCATCTCAATTGTGTTGAGGTTGGGTGATTGTGGAGGCCAGGTCATCTGATGCAGCACTCTATCACTTTCCTTCTTGGTCCAATAGCCCTTACACAGCCTGGATGTGTGTTGGGTCATTGTCCTGTTGAAAAACAAATGATAGTCCCACTAAGCGCAAACCAGATGGGATGGTGTATTGCTGCAGAATGCTGTAGAAGCCATGCTGGTTGACTGTGCCTTGAATTCTAAATAAATCACAGACAGTGTCACCAGCAAAGCACCCCCACACCATGCAGAGATCATCCATTCACCTACTCTGCGTCTCACAAAGACACAGCGGTTGGAACAAAAAATCTCCAATTTGGATTCATCAGACCAAAGGACAGATTTTCACCAGTCTAATGTTCATTGCTCATGTTTCTTGGCCCAAGCAAGTCTCTTCTTCTTATTGGTGTCCCTTAGTAGTGTTTTCTTTGCAGCAAATCGACCATGAAGGCCTGATTCACGCAGTCTCCTCTGAACAGTTGATGTTGAAATGTGTCTGTTACTTGAACTCTGTGAAGCATTGATTTGGGCTGCTTTTTCTGAGGCTGGTAACACTAATGAACATATCCTCTGCAGCAGAGGTAACTCTGGGTCTTCCTTTCCAGTGGCGGTCCTCATGAGAGCCAGTTTCATCATAGAGCTTGATGGTTTTTTGACTGCACTTGTAGAAATGTTCACGTCTTAAAGTAATGATGGACTGTCGTTTCTCTTTTCTTATTTGAGCATTTCTTGCCATAATGTGAAATTCCACAAATTAACTTTTAACAAGGCACACCTGTTAATTGAAATGCATTCCAGGTGACTACCTCGTGAAGCTGGTTGAGAGAAGGTCAAGAGTGTGAAAAGCTGTCATTAAGAGAAAGGGTGGCTACTTTGAAGAATATCAAATATATTTTGATTTGTTTAACACTTTTTTGGTTACTACATGATTCCATATGTGTTATTTTAAGGTTTTGATGTCTTCACTATTATTCTACAATGTAGAAAATAGTGAAAACAAAGAAAAACGCTTGAATGAGTAGGTGTGTCCAAACTTTTGACTGGTATTATATAGTAAGTGGTATAGCTTTACAATAGGCTGAATTTACAAACTTACGTTTCACTATGGCATCTTTATGTGATGAAAACCATTTGATCCATGTTGAGGAAGGAACTAACGTGACCAAAAAAAGCTTCAAGGAGGACGTGGCTTGACAGACAAAATGGTCATATTACAAATACTACAAGTATCCCTGGAGTAACATTGAAGCGAGGATATCATTCAAGCACACTCTCTAGACCAGTAACACCAGACATTATTTAAACTATTGGATCAAGGTACAGACTTACTGCCACGCTCTGATCTGTTTCACTTGTCCTTGTGCTTGTCTCCACCCCCTCCAGGTGTCGCTCATCATCCCCGGTGCATTTATCCCTGTGTTTTATGTCTCTCTGTGCAAGTTTGTCTTGTTTGCCAAGTCAACCAGCATTTATCTCCTAGCTTCTGTTTTTCCCAGTGTCTGTTTTTCCTAGGCCTCCTGGTTTAGACCCTTGCCTGTCCTGGCCAGTCTTCCTGCCCTGACCTCGAGATTGTCTAATGCCCTGTACTGTTTGGACTCTGACCTGGTTTATGGACTCTCGCTTGTACCCAACCTGCCTTTTGCCTACCCCTGGTGTTATAATAAATATCGGAGTTCAACCATCTGCCTCCTGTGTCTGTATATGGGTCTCGCCTTGTGCCCTTATACTTACAGTGGATAAAAACGTACTATGGTTCTACAAAGAAATGTCTGGTGTTTACTGATGGAAAAACTCCAAGGTTGACACAATGGTTGACAGGTTGTTAAACAATCAATGACTTATTTTGCAATGAAATACCATCAGCAGAAAATTAAATTTACATTTTGGAAGTTGTTGCAGATGAAAATTGATGTCACTTGTTTAATCCACTTCAAATCAGTGTAAGATGAAGGGGAGGAGACAGGTTAAGGAAGGATTTTAAGCCTTGAGCCAATTGAAACATGGATTGTGTATGTGTGCCGTTCAGAGGGTGAATGGGCAAGACAAAAGATTGAAGTGCCTTTGAACGAGGTATGGTAGTAGGGGCCAGGCGCACCGGTTTGAGTGTGTCAAGAACTGCAACGCTGCTGGGTTTTTCATGCTCAACAGTTCCCTGTGTATATCAAGAATGGGCAAGGGGTGTAACTCTATATTAGGAAGGTGTCCCTAATGTACATTACTACTGAAGAAAATGGTCTTCATACGATTGAAATGTTTTTTATTTGGCTTCTTTCACAGCCTTGGATATAGAACAATGCATTTTCGAGAGTAAAATCAGCATGACTACTCACCACACCGAACAGAATGGGTTTGACCGACTGATAGTGAGAAGAGGCCTGCCATTCACCATCACTTTGCTCCTAAAATCTGGGAGTCACTTCCAAGCAGGCGTCAGCACCTTCAGGTTCATAGCAGAGACAAGTACAGTACTGTGGACACAATATAAAGACCTCATTAGTCGGGGAATCCTTGCTTGAACATTCAGTATTTAGACAGCAAGACTGTAGATATGAGTTTACAGGTATGTACTTTTAGGTGTCCCCTTTCTGCATACTGTCCACTGATATGTCCTGAATACATCTGTCCTGTCTATCTTTCTACAGGGCTGTTGCCGAGAGAGGAGTTAGGCACCAAGGCTACCTTCAGCCTGACTGACTCTGCATCAAAGACAGGCTGGAGTGCATTCGCTACTACTCCCTCTGGGAATGTCATCTCAGTATCTGTGTCCTCTCCTCCTGATGTCCCCATTGGACTGTACTTCTTGACTTTGGACCAGGGCCAGAAAGTCAAACTGTGGGAGTTTGTACTGCTGTTCAATCCATGGTGTGCCAGTAAATCACATTATTTTTAATCCCTGGTGTGCCTGTAAATCACAATATTTTGTTACAAAGTGCTATACAGAAACCCAGCCTAAAACCCCAAACAGCAAGCAATGCAGATGTAGAAGCACGGTGGCTAGGAAAAACTCCCTAGAAAGGCAGGAACCTAGGAAGAAACCTAGAGAGGAACCAGATTCTGAGGGGTGGCCAGTCCTCTTCTGGCTGGGCCGGGTGGAGATTATAACAGTACATGGCCAGGATGTTCAAATGTTCATAGATGACCAACAGGGTCAAATAATAATAATCACAGTGGCTGTACTGTAGAAGTTGCAAAAGGTCAACACCTCAGGAGTAAATGTCAGCAGGTGCGGTAGAGAGAGAGAGTCGAAAACAGCAGGTCTGGGACAGGTAGCACTTCCGGTGAACAGGTCAGTGTTCCATAGCCGCAGGCAGAACAGTTGAAACTGGAGCAGCAGCATGACCAGGTGGAGTGGGCACAGCAAGGAGTCAGGTAGTCCTGAGGTAGTCCTGAGTAGTCCGAGGCATGGTCCTAGGGATCAGGTTCTCCGAGATAAGAGAGAAAGAGATAGAGAATTAGAGGGAGCATACTTCAATTCACACAGAATATAAGACAAGAGAAATACTCCAGATATAACAGACTGACCCTAGCCCCCCGACATAAACTATTGCAGCATAATTATTGGAGGCTGAGACAGGAGGGGTCGGGAGACACTATGGTCCCGTCTGACGATACCCCCGGACAGGGCCAAACAGACAGGATATAACCCCACCCACTTTGCCAAAGCACAGGCATAGGCAAGGTGCAGTAGATGGAATAAAATACAGTATATACAGTACATGTGATATGAGTAATGTAAGATATGTAAACATTATTAAAGTGGCATTATTTAAAGTGGCATTGTTTAAAGTGACTGGTGATCCATTTATTAGTGTCCAGTGATTGGATCTCAATGTAGGCAGCAGCCTCTCTGAGTTAGTGATGGCTGTTTAACAGTCTGATGGCCTTGAAGCTGTTTTCAATCTCTCGGTCCCAGCTTTGATGCACCTGTACTGACCTCACCTTCTGGATGAAAGCGGTGTGAGCAGGCAGTGCCTTGGGTAGTTATTGTCCTTGGTAATCTTTTTGGGTGCTGTAGGTGAAGGACAGGTAGTTTTCCTGATACTAAAGTGGAGATGTTGCTATTCTAACTTCAGCGACGCATATAAGGCCCTCCCCCGCCCTCCTTTCGGAAAAGCTGACCACGACTCCATTTTGTTGCTCCCTGCCTACAGACAGAAACTAAAACAAGAAGCTCCGGCGCTCAGGTCTGTTCAACGCTGGTCCGACCAATCTGATTCCACGCTTCAAGACTGCTTCGATCACGTGGACTGGGATATGTTCCGTATTGCTTCCAAGAACAACATTGACGAATACGCTGATTCGGTGAGCGAGTTCATTAGAAAGTGCATTGAAGATGTAGTTCCCATAGCAACGATTAAAACATTTCCAAACCAGAAACCGTGGATTGATGGCAGCATTCGTGTGAAACTGAAAGCGCAAAGCGCAAACCACTGCTTTTAACCAGGGAAAGGTGACCGGAAACATGACCGAATACAAACAGTATAGCTATTCCAACCGCAAGGCAATCAAACAAGCTAAGGGTCAGTATAGAGACAAAGTAGAGTCACAATTCAACGGCTCAGACACAAGAGGTATGTGGCAGGGTCTACAGTCAATCACGGTTTACAAAAAGAAAACCATCCCCGTCTCGGACCAGGATGTCTTGCTCCCAGGCAGACTAAATAACTTTTTTGCCTGATTTGAGGACAATACAGTGCCACTGACACGGCCCACAACCAAAACCTGCGGACTCTCCTTCACTGCAGCTGACGTGAGTATAACATTTAAACGTGTTAACCCTCGCAAGGCTGCAGGCCCAGACGGCATCCCCAGCCGCGTCCTCAGAGCATGCGCAGACCAGCTGGCTGGTGTGTTTACGGACATATTCAATCATTCCTTATCCCAGTCTGCTGATCCCACATGCTTCAAGAGGGCCACCATTGTCCTTGTTCCCAAGAAAGCTAAGGTAACTGAGCTAAACGACTACCACCCCGTAGCACTCACTTCTGTCATCATGAAGTGCTTTGAGAGACTAGTCAAGGACCATATCACCTCCACCCTACCTGACACCATAGACCCACTCCAATTTTCTTACCGCCCAAATAGGTCCACAGACGATGCAATCTCAACCACACTGCACACTGCCCTAACCCATCTGGACAAGAGGAATACCTATGTGAGAATGCTGTTCATCGACTACAGCTCAGCATTTAACACCATAGTACCCTCCAAACTCGTCATCAAGCTCGAGACCCTGGGTCTCCCCCCCCCCTGTGCAACTGGGTACTGGACTTCCTGACGGGCCGCCCCCAGGTGGTGAGGGTAGGTAACAACATCTCCATCCCGCTGATCCTCAGCACTGGGGCCCCACAAGGGTGCGTTCTGAGCCCTCTCCTGTACTCCCTGTTCCCCCACGACTGCGTGGCCATGCACGCCTCTAACTCAATGATCAAGTTTGTGGACGACACTACAGTGGTAGGCTTGATTACCAACAACGACGAGACGGCCTACAGGGAGGAGGTGAGGGCCCTCGGAATGTGGTGTCAGGAAAATAACCTCACACTCAACATCAACAAAACAAAGGAGATGATTGTGGACTTCAGGAAACAGCAGAGGGACCACCCCCCTATCCACATCGATGGGACAGTAGTGGAGAGGGTAGTAAAGTTTTAAGTTCCTCGGCGTACACATCACGGACAAACTGAATTGGTCCACCCACACAGACAGCGTCGTGAAGAAGGCGCAGCAGCGCCTCTTCAACCTCAGGAGGCTGAAGAAATTTGGCTTGTCACCAAAAGCACTCACAAACTTCTACACATAAACAATCGAGAGCATCCTGTCGGGCTGTATCACCGCCTGGTACGGCAACTGCTCCGCCCACAACCGTAAGGCTCTCCAGAGGGTAGTGAGGTCTGCACAACGCATCACCGGGGGCAAACTGCCTGCCTTCCAGGACACCTACACCACCCGATGTCACAGGAAGGCCATAAAGATCATCAAGGACAACAACCACCCGAGCCACTGCCTGTTCACCCCGCTATCATCCAGAAGGTGAGGTCAGTACAGGTGCATCAAAGCTGGGACCGAGAGACTGAAAAACAGCTTCTATCTCAAGGCCATCAGACTGTTAAACAGCCACCACTAACATTGAGTGACTGCTGCCAACACACTGACTCAACTCCAGCCACTTTAATAATGGGAATTGATGGAAATTGATGTAAAATATATCACTAGCCACTTTAAACAATGCTACTTAATATAATGTTTACATACCCTACATTACTCATCTCATATGTATATGTATATACTGTACTCTATATCATCTACTGCATCTTTATGTAATACATGTATCACTAGCCACTTTAAACTATGCCACTTTGTTTACATACCCTACATTACTCATCTCATATGTATATACTGTACTCGATACCATCTACTGCATCTTGCCTATGCTGTTCTGTACCATCACTCATTCATATATCTTTATGTACATATTCTTTATCCCTTTACACTTGTGTGTATAAGGTAGTAGTTTTGGAATTGTTAGGTTAGATTACTCGTTGGTTATTACTGCATTGTCGGATCTAGAAGCACAAGCATTTCGCTACACTCACATTAACATCTGCTAACCATGTGTATGTGACAAATACACTTGATTTGATTTGATTTGTTTCCTACCTTCACCAGCTGAGGACAACCCGTCACAAAGTCCAGGACCCAGTTGCACAGGGCGGGGTTAAGACCCAGGGCCTCCAGCTTGATGATGAGCTTGGAGGGCACTATGGTATTGAATGCTGAGCTGTAGTCAATGAACAGCATTCCTACATAGTTATTATTTTTGTCCAGATGGGATAGGGCAGTGTGCAGTGTGCGGTAACTGACCGGCGATTGCCGGTAAAGTGGCGCCGATATGATACTTGACTAACCTCTCAAAGCACTTCATGATGACAGAAGTAAATGCTACAGGACTGTAGTCCCTTCTTGGGTACAGGAACAATGGTAGCCATCTTGAAGCATGTGAGGACAATAAACTGGAATAGGGAGCGATTGAATATGTCCGTAAATACACCAGCCAGCTGGTCTGTGCATGCTCTGGCCATCAGACTGTCCCCCCCCCCCACACACACACACACACATAAAAAAAAACATTATGCGCTAACTGTAATTTTGATTTCAGAAAACTAAATAATAAATCTATATACATTTAAAAATAAGACTCATAAATATAAAAAGAAGTAACAAAGACAAATAGAAACAAATTGTAGTACATAAATACAAATAAAAAGGAGAATCAAATTATTGCACTATTACCCTATTGTTAACAAAAAACACACAAATAAAACTAAATTACACAAATCCTATATCACACAAATACACAAATAGAATAGCACACTTGTAAAGGAGAGAACCTGATTATTACACTATTACACTTCAAACAAGAAACACACAAACTAAATTGCACAACTAATTGCATTTGTCTGTACAAAGTTAGAGGTGCGCTATTTGATAGATTCCCCCGCTCCCACTACCTCGGGCTTCCAGTAGGGAGACCTGAGGTCCACCTACCCCCGCCTCCTCCCCATCTCGTACTTCTGAGTGGGAGATCTTCCCAGGTAGTAGCCTGCCTAGCTCACAAACTAGAATCAGGGCAACCACTCTGACAAAGTTAATTGACCCACAGTCCCACACGCCGGAGAAATACGCAGATTTAGAGAGGAGCTCGTAACTTGCTTTCTAATGCTCATGATCTTTTCATCAAAGAAGTTCATGAATTTATCACTGCTGAGCTGACTACACTGACTGTGCTAGTGGCAGACTCCACTAAGCTGGCAGGCTGGCTAACAGCCTGCTGCCTGGCCTGCACCCTATCTCATTGTGGAGCTATAAGATGGTACAAAGTAAAAGTGTTTACTTTGCACCATCTGTCGCCATCATTAGACCAAGGAGCTGTGTAATGAATATGATCTGTAACCCAGATGTCTATTTTTTCTTGGCTACAGAGGATGCAGTTTACATGGAGGAAGAGAGAGACAGGTAGGAGTATGTGTTATCCCAGGCTCGTTTCATCTACAAATTTACAACGAAACAAATCAAAGCCTCCCCGTGGATGTTTTGCTAGGTACAGGAGGTTGGTGGCACCAACCTGTAATTGGGGAGGACTGGCTCGTGGCAATGACTGGAGCGGAATCACTTGAATGGTATCAAATACATGGTTCCATGTGTTTGATGCCATTCAATTTGCTCCGTTCCAGGCATTATTATGAGCCGTCCCTCCCCTCAACAGCCTCCTGTGGCACACATGGTGCTTCCATCAAAGATCGTTATGTGATAGATACAATAAATGCTGCACACATCATGGGGAATCAGAATGACGTACATTAGAAGACAAGCCATAGCAATCTTCCTGTCATCCCTGTGTCCTGGTTCTCCCTCTGCAGTTTGAGCATGGGATGCTGGATGTGCTCTCCTGGATAATGTCAGATGCCGATGCAGACTGTTCTGGAAGGAGAATGTGAGTTTATGTGAGTCAGTACCATGGTAGGTGTGAGCACTAAAGTACAAGGATTTGTATAAAATCCGTATATTAGGAAAAGGGAAAGGAGGATACCTAGTCATAGGCATCAATGACTGTGTAGCAGTTGTCAGAGTGCTGATAACAGCTTAGCTTCCTCCGCTGTCCGACTGCCCCATACCCAGATGAATCTGGTAATGAATAATGTAGCTCTTGAGAATGTAGAGGAGACTAAACTTCTTGGTGTTGCCTTAGATTGTAAACCATCATGGTCAATGCATATTGATTATGTTGTTGGAAAGATGGAGAGAAGTCTGTCTGTGATAAAGAACATTTTAAACATCACATTCAACCAAACAAGTCCCGCAGGCTGTGGTTTTTATCGCATCTTGATGGTCAGGAGCTGCGCAAACAGACCGAGGAAAGCTCCGGTTGGCTCAGAACAGAGCAGCATGTCTTGCCCTTCACTGTACACAGAGGGCTAATATCAACAGCATCCATGTCAGTCTTTCCTGGCTCAAAGTAGTAGAGAATTGACTGCATCATCTCTTGTAAGAAACATAAATGTTTTGAAAATTCCAAATAGTTTGAATAATCAACTTACATACAGCTCTGACACACATACTTACCCCACCAGACATGGCACCAGGGGTCTCTTCAGTCCCCAAATCCAGAATGCACTCAAGGCAACTCACAGTATTGTACCGAGCGATGGTCACATGGAACACTTCCAACTCGGGTCACTCAGGCAAGCAGCAAAACAAAGTGAGGCAACACCTCACGGCACAATGACTCTGACCTTGTACGACCTAAACAGTTGTGTGTACAGTATCTGCTGTACATTAATATGTTGTGTGTACAGTATATACTGTACCTGAATATGTTGTGTGTACAGTATATGCTGTACTGTACATGAATATGTTGTGTGTACAGTATATGCTGTACCTGAATATGTTGTGTGTACAGTATATACTGTACCTGAATATGTTGTGTGTACAGTATATGCTGTACTGTACATGAATATGTTGTGTGTACAGTATATGCTGTACCTGAATATGTTGTGTGTACAGTATATGCTGTACATGAATATGTTGTGTGTACAGTATATGCTGTACCTGAATATGTTGTGTGTACAGTATATGCTGTACCTGAATATATTGTGTGTACAGTATATACTGTACCTGAATATGTTGTGTGTACAGTATATGCTGTACCTGAATATGTTGTGTGTACAGTATATGCTGTACTGTACATGAATATGTTGTGTGTACAGTATATGCTGTACTGTACATTAATATGTTGTGTGTACAGTATATGCTGTACTGTACATGAATATGTTGTGTGTACAGTATATACTGCACCCGAATATGTTGTGTGTACAGTATATGCTGTACTGTACATGAATATGTTGTGTGTACAGTATATACTGTACCTGAATATGTTGTGTGTACAGTATATACTGTACCTGAATATGTTGTGTGTACAGTATATGCTGTACATGAATATGTTGTGTGTACAGTATATGCTGTACCTGAATATGTTGTGTGTACAGTATATGCTGTACCTGAATATGTTGTGTGTACGGTATATACTGTACCTGAATATGTTGTGTGTACAGTATATGCTGTACCTGAATATGTTGTGTGTACAGTATATGCTGTACTGTACATGAATATGTTGTGTGTACAGTATATGCTGTACCTGAATATGTTGTGTGTACAGTATATGCTGTACTGTACATGAATATGTTGTGTGTACAGTATATGCTGTACTGTACATGAATATGTTGTGTGTACAGTATATACTGTACCCGAATATGTTGTGTGTACAGTATATGCTGTACATGAATATGTTGTATGTATAACATTTTGTTGCCGGAGGTGATGGCTGCCCTTTTACGGGCTCCTAACAAATTGTGCTATTGTGTGTTTTTTTTCATGTTATTTGTAACTTATTTTCTGCATAATATTTCTGTCACTGTCTCTTATGGCCAAAAATAGCTTCTGGATATCAGAACAGAGATTGCTCACCTTGTACTGGACAAAGATTTTTCTTTAACGAGTCGGACACAAAGGATTTTCATACACCGACCAAAATCCCTGTCGTTCATATGAAGAAGAGACAAAGATATAGGGGACACAGGCCGTGGTGCCTTATGTTTCACAGAGTCGTGGCTGAACGATGACATGGATAACATACAGCTGCCTCCGGTAAGACTGGGGTGGCGGTCTGTGTCTATATGTCAATAACAGCTGGTGCACAAAATCTAATATCAAGGTTTTGCCTGCCTGATGTAGAGTGTCTCATGATAAGCTGTAGACCACACTATTTACCAAGAGAGTATATTTTTCATAGCTGTCTATTTACCACCACAAACCAAACCTGGCACTAAGACCATTCTCAACGAGCTGTATAAGGCCATAAGCCAATAAGAAAATGCTCATTCGGAGGCTGCGCTCCTAGTGGGCGGGGACTTTAATGCAGGGAAACTTAAATCCGTTTTACCTCATTTCTACCAGAATGTTACATGTGCAACCAGAGGAAGAAAAACTGTAGACCACCTTTAGTCCACACACAGAGTCACGTACAAAGCTCTCCTCGCCCTCCATTTGGCAAACCTGACCATAACTCAGAGACTTGGCAGCGTGGTGCCATGATAACAACCTCTCCCTCAATGTGAGCAAGACAAAGGAGATGATCGTGGACTACAGGGAAAGGAAGGTCGAGCACGCCCCCATTCACATTGACGGGGCTGTAGCGGAGCAGTTTGAGAGTCTCAAGTTTCTTGGTGTCTTCATAACCAACCAACTATCATGGTCCAAACATACCAAGACAGTTGTGAAGAGGGCACGACAAAACGTTTTCCCCCTCAGGAGACTGGAAAGATTTGGCATGGGTCCTCAGCTCCTCAAAAAGTTCTACAGCTGCATCATCGAGAGCACTCTGACCAGTTGCATCACCGTCTAGACTGTAATCTGCACCTACTTGTAATATATTCACTGCCTTTATGGGTCAAGCGATATGAAGGTGTTGATGTGTGACTTAGTGCCTTCAGAAAGTATTCACACACCTTGACATTTTACACATTTTGTTGTGTTACAGCCTGAATTTAAAATCGATTCAATTTAGATGTTGTGTCACTGGCCTACACACAAAACCCCATAATGTCAAAGTGGAATTATGTTTTTAGCTATTTTTACAAGTTAATACAAAATTAAAAGCTGAAATGTCTTGAATCAGTAAGTATTGAACACTTTGATATGGCAAGCCTAAATAAGTTCAGGAGTAAACATTTGCTTAACGAGTCACAATAAGTCGCATGGGCTCACTCTGTGTGCAATAATAGTGTTTAACATGATTTTTGAATGACTACCTCATCTCTGTACCCCACACATACAATTATCTGTAAGGTCCCTCAGAATTTAAAACACAGATTCAATCACAAAGACCATGGAGGATTTCCAATGCCTTGCAAAGAAGGAATACAATTTGTAGATTGGTATAAATAAAATAAAAAGCACACATTTAATATCTCTTTGAGCATGGTGAAGTTATTCATTACACTTTGGAGGGTGTATCAATACACCCAGTCACTACAAAGATACAGACATCCTTTCTAATTCAATTGCCGGGGACGAAGGAAACCGCTCAGGGATTTCACCATGAGGCCAATGGTGGCTAAAAAACAGTTTCAGAGTTTAATGTTTGTGATAGGGGAAAACTGAGGATAGATCAACAACATTGTAGTTACTCCATAATACTAACCTGAATGACAGAGTACAGGATACAATTATTCCAAAACATGTATCCTTTTTTACAATAAGGCACTAGAGTCAAATTGAAAAAATGTTGGCAAAGAAATTAACTTTATGTCCTATAATTATATTTGGGGCAAATCTAACACAACACATCACTGAGTACCACTCTTCATATTTCCAAACATGGTGGTAGCTGCATCATGTTATGGGTATGCTTGTCATCGGTAAGGACTAGAAATAGAGCTAAAGCACAGGCAAAATCCTATAGAAAAACCTGGTTCAGTCTGCTTTCCAACAGACACTGGGAGACGAATTCACCTTTCAGGAGTACAATAAGCTAAAACACAAGGCCAAATATACACTGGAGTTGCTTACCAAGATTACATTGAATGTGTTACAGTTTCGACTTAAAATCGACTTATAAACCTATGGCAAGACTTAAAAATGGCTGTCTAGAATTGATCAACAACCAATTTGACAGAGCTTTAAGAAATTTGAAAAGAATAATGTTGTACAATCCAGGTGCGCAAAGCTCTTAGACTCACCCAGAAAGACTCACAGCTGCAATTGTTGTCAAAGGTTATTATAACATGTATTGACTCAGGGGTGTGAATACTTATGCATTTGTGAGCGCTACTTTCAAAACTACTGGTGGAAATATACAAAACCTATATAACACATCGTTAATAGAGTGCCACATTATGAGTCATTGAGACACACCTATACAACCTAACGGCCAAACAGGGAAATGGTTCCAATCTTTTTTCCACCATGCATTTTTCCCATAGGGGATTTCAGAAATTTTTTAAAAAGGGCCGTGTTTTGTGTAGGTTTACCCTGGCGTGGGATTTTGATACCCTTGTAAATCTTCTCGGACAAGGTGACATTTATCAATGTTTTCCTGTACGCACTGCCAAATTCTCTAAAATGACTTTGAAGGCAGCTTATGGTAGAGAAATAAACATATTCTCTGGCAACAGTTCTGGTGGACAATCCTGCAGTCAGCATGCCAAATGCACTCAAAATTTGAGACATATGTGGTATTGTGTTGTGACAAAACTGCACATTTTAGTGTGGCCTTTTATTATCCTCAGCAGAAGGTGCCCCTGGCTAATGACCATGCTGTTTAATCAGCTTTTTGATATGCCACACCTGTCAGGTGGATGGATTATCTTGGTAAAGGAGAAATATTTACTAGCAGGGATGTAAACAAATTAGTGGACAAAATTTTAAGAGAAATGTGCTTTTTGTGCATATGGAAAATTTCTGGGATCTTTTATTTCAGCTCATGAAACATGGGACCAACACTTTACATGTTGTATTTCTATTGTTGTTCAGTATATATATATATATATATATATATATATATATATATATTATTTTCGTGAACGCTGTGAAAGTCCATTGTCTTCATGGATGAGTGACGCCACCAGTCGGAAGACGCTGGTGAAAGTCGATAGATTCCAAACGTCCACCCCAAAAAAATTAACAGGTCCAGCGTATCAATGTCACATTACTCAGAGTATAAACCAGTTAGCACAGCTCTTTCCAAATGGTTCCATTTTATTTCTATCCATGGAATTATTTTATAAGTGAAATTACTGCTGTAGTAAAGCATCGGCAGAGAGAAATACATGCCACACAGGTCTACCATCTGTAGTAAATCATCGGCAGAGAGAAATACATGCCACACAGGTCTACCATCTGTAGTAAAGCATTGGCAGAGAGAAATACATGCCACACAGGTCTACCATCTGTAGTAAAGCAACATTTCCATGGGCAGATGTCGTATTACTATTCTTCAACATGGGGAAACACTTATCTCTCAGGTCTGTGCCCATAATCCAAACTAGTGACAGAACGAACCATGTTAACTTTCTGCTACTCTTCAAAAAAGTCTGAATAATGCTGAATAAGTAGTGGCCGGGCCCAGTCCTGAAAAGCCTCTTAGTTTGACATTTGTACCAAGTGATACAATCATCTGTGACAAAGGATGACATCAGCAGAGCTCAGCAAAGACAGTGAGCATCTCAATCTGCCCCAAGTTTGCTCAAATAACTTCAATCAATCACTTGTCTGAGGGCTAAACTATTTCACAATGGATTGAGAAACACCACTACATGGATGAAATGTTATTGACCAATGATTGGCCACTCAGTGCTATGTATGACAAACCTGAAGGTAAGGATATTGTTGTGTGTTGAACTGGAATTACAGATAATGGTAAATAATGACAACCTACATGGAAAAACAGGCCCCCTCCCTACATACACCTTAACAAAAAATCACCTGAAATTTCATCAACATTAAAAAGCAACCAACTTAAAGCCGTTAAAATAAATGTGATGTGTCTCTTCACAAAGCTGTCTCGACGATCTAGTGCAGGGGTGTCAAACTCATTCCATGGAGGGTTTTTGCTTTTCCCTAAGACACAGAAACAAGGTGAGGGGATTTCTTTACTAATTAGTGACCTTATTTCATCAATCAAGTACAAGGGAAGAGTGAAAACCCACAGACAGTTGACCCTCCGTGGAATGAGTTTGACACATGATCTAGTGCGTGTGCGAGCCACCATCTCACCATATGAACACAAAAATGGGGATTGGCTAATGACAAAACATTCCTCTTCAACACAGAATCAGTTAGCTAGCGTTTGACTGGCGTTCAGAATAAAAATGTAAAGGAGATTTGTCCAAGCTGGTGGAACGGAATCTTCAACAACCATTGTCTCTCCCACCAGGGATGTCCCCAAGCTTCCAATGTCTCTCTCAGTCTCTCCCTTGGGTTCAGTAGCTAGTGAGCGGGTTCGACAGGGAGTGTGTGCCCTGGCGAGAGGCAGGTTGTGACAGGGAGCAGGAAACTCAGTCGGTGGAGAACAGGTCTCCAGCAGAGGGTAGAGGGGCCAGGCCTCCCGTCACATTGGGCAGCAGAGAGAGGTCAGGCAGGCTCTGGATGTGAGACTTGAGCTCCTTGCGCACCTGCGTGACTCGTGCCAGCTTCTGTTTGTACTCCTGCAATACAAAGAACAGTAGCCATGTCAGACGATACAGTTCCGGTGGGTCCACTTTCTACTTCTTTTAAACAATCCCAAGTGACTCACAAAGCTGCTCTAGTTGGATAATGGGAAAATATACACTACCATTCAAAAGTTTGGGGTCACTTAGAAATATCCTTGTTTTTGAAAGAAAAGCACATTTTGTCCATAAAAAATAACATTTAATTGATCAGAAATACAGTGTAGACATTGTTAATGTTGTAAATGACTATTGTAGCTGGAAACTGATTTTTTTTTTTTTTATTTTTTTTTACATAGGCTCATTATCAGCAACCATCACTCCTGTGTTCCAACGGCACGTTGTGTTAGCTAATCCAAGTTTATCATTTTAAAAAGGCTAGTTGATCATTAGAAAACCTTTTTGCAATTATGTTAGCATAGCTGAAAACTGTTGTTCTGATTAAAGAAGCAATAAAACTGGCCTTCTTTAGACTAGATTAGCTAACACGTGTCATTGGAACAAAGGAGCGATGGTTGCTGATAATGGGCCTCTGTACGCCTATGTAAATATTCCATTTAAATAAAAATCTGCCGTTTCCAGCTACAATAGTCATTTACAACATTAACAATGTCTACACTGTATTTCTGGTCAATTTGATGTTATTTTTATGGACAAAATGTGCTTTTCTTTCAAAAACAAGGACATTTCTAAGTGACCCCAAACTTTTGAATGGTAGTGTACATTTTTCACATTCTAATTGCTTTTTTTGTAACAGACAAGCAAAACAATGATTTTGATGGTTTAGACTTGCTTCTAGTTTCTTCTCCCTCTCTGTGAGGGCTTCCTTCTGGCTACCGATGTACTCGGTCAGCATGCGCGCCAGCTGCCTCCTGTCCTCCAGCTCAGCAGCCAGACGTCCGTTATACTCAGCCAGCAGTAGACAGGCCTCATCCACTGTCTTGGACAGTTTATCAGCTGCCTCTTTATCTATAGGGACAGGGTGAGTCAAGTCAAATAAGGTGGAGTTTTTACTTAGGCATAATATTGAAACAATTGAATAGAAACAGCATTAAGTTTGAGAAAACACAATCCCTTAGGCCTACAATACACATTGAGGTTGGAGAAAGGTGGGGGTCAAGTTTCCTTGTGCTTCAGGTACCATGAAGGCTTCCTTACCTGTGATCTTCTCCAGCAGGGACACATCCTGCACCTCCTGTGGCAGAGAGGCAATCTTCTGGCGCACCGCAGCATCACCCGAGGCTGCATTCTCCAGGTCCTGCAGGGCTTTGACCAGCTCCTCCGTCTGAGGGGAGAGGGAGGGAAGGAGAGAAGGGTATGTGAAAGCTCTGGCCAACAATATCCAATTTTCAAGCTTGACCATTTTTCTAAACAACAATTCACTACCAGAGCACAAACTACAAGCTAGAATCTTCCAAATCAAGAGTCCATGGGACAACCTTTGTATCACTGACACCTAGAGGAGAGTTGGGAGATAACTTCAGCTGGTGTGAAAAGCTGTCACAAATTGCAGTGTAATAGACAAAGTACTGGTGAATGAGCTAAAGGCTTATAGAGTTGTGTTTGTTCAGCCTACCAGCTGTGGCCCTGAGAAGTCTGAATTCTGTGGGGACATGTTGCCCCTGTAGTCATCTTCTTCCTCTTCCTCCGGCTCTTGGATCATCTTCTGATAGGTCCGTTTAGGGGCCTTCTTCTCCTCTGCAAAAGATACCACAGATTTAGAAAGAAAACACCCATATTCACAAAAACAACAAATTGAATGTGCATGTTTCTTGGAAATTCTGACATCCAAAATGCCTACATAGGAAACAAGCCTATGTAATGCTGAACTGCTCCGTCAGTGGAGACCCAGGGGACTCTGACTGTACCTGTGGGTTGGTGTTGGGGGCTGTTTGAGTCTTCGATAGCGAGCTTCAGCTGCTGGATGAACTCTGCCTTGTAGAGGCTGCGCTCCTGCCAGATAGTGAGCAGCCTGTCGATGGGCCTTCTACAGCCATCATCTGCCTCTCTGAAGGAGGGAGAGAAAGAGACAGAGATTCATCATGAAATTCAACTCTTCCTCACCGAGCAACTCAATAACTTATTTGATCCTCTTTGTTCTTGTCTTGTTATGCTGCTGTAGAAGACAGTAGCAGTGTAATCCATTTACCAATGTTTTGAAGCAGGTTAATGTCAAACCAGGGCCTAAAATTAACACCCCCAGGTACATTTTGGCATTGTAAAATATTGTGTTCTATAGCTTGCAAACAAATGTGACTCTAGGTGACAACGTAGGGCTGTTTTTTTCCAACACAAGGACTGTTTTCCTTAAGACATTAAGTCTGCTTGATGTTTTGTTTCCTTTGCTTCTTTACTTCCTAGTATCACGATATTGGTATCGTGACAACATTAATTAGCCAAATACTATAAACCCGTGAGGTGACTTGATGCTATTATAAACTGCTTACCAACATAAATAGAACAGTAAACATGTATTTTTGCATCATACCCGTGGTATAGTGTCAGATACACACATGGCTGAAATGCTGTTGAAGCTAATCAGCATCCGGTACCCTAGCTCTCAAAAACTCTAGGCGACATTCTGCTTTCTCCCTACAGTTTTCAGCCATTATCTTTGCCCACGACTAACTCATGTGAACTACAATCCCGACGCTATGCTTTAATGTTTCGTAACGTCAATAATCATTGCTTGCGATACGGCTTTCGAAACATATGGTCCTTATCTTTCATCAGCGAGAAAGAATTCTTAAAAAAATATATTTAAAAAAAGGTACACTTACTGTAGCAGTTTTTCACAGATCCATACAGCTATGGGTTCCTTCATCCGATGACACTACACTTCCGAATTACTCTCACAAACAGGTGTTCGGAGCATACCATGTACCTAATTGTATGTAAACTTTATTTAACGAGGCAAGTCAGTTAAGAACAAATCCTTATTTACAATGACGGCCTACACCGGCCAAACCCAGACGACGCTGGGGCAATTGTGCGCTGCCCTATGGGACTCCCAATCACAGCCGGTTGTGATACAGCCTGAATTCGAACCAGAGTGTCTATAGTGATGCCTCAAGCACTGAGATGCAGTGTCTTAGACCGCTGCGCCACTCGGGAGCCCCTAATTAGCACAGGTGCTTGCCTCATCTTCCATAAACAAGCCCTGTAACATGGAGATATGGCCATGTGAGAACACTAATCCTATCAAGGTTTGTATCAATTTAACCTTTTGATTTTTGAAACATTCTAGCTGATATGAAAGTCCTTATGCTTCCAAAACCGTACCGCACGCGATGGGTGTTAATGTTCAGATTGAGCATAGGGGCTCTTACCAAAACTCCCCTGTACAGAAGATGCCTTCGTCTAATGACTTATGTGTAATGTAATGGAACTGAGAGTCCTGATCATGGGCTACAAGTAACAAAACTACCCAGTTTACAATAAAACACAGGCCTGCATCACAAACCTGCACTTTTCAGTGCTAGACAAGTCTAGCCCTGAAACTGTATCATACCAGACCACATACCTTGCAACATGAGAGCAAGCGTCAACAAGGACTGTCTCAAAGTCTTTGGCGAACTCTGGACCTTTCTTCTTGCTGTTTTGAATCACGTCATTGGCAAGATAAAGGAAAGTCAACTTCCTGCTGCTTTTTGCTGAGACAAAGACAAATACAGAACGTAGACCGGGTAAATATGGTTTGGCATACTTCGTGTGACATCAACGTTTCAGTCTGTAAATAGCAGTTAAAGAATGCTGTCGAGGTGGCGACGTTCATAAGTTCTCTCACCTTTCTTCAGTTCTCTGTGCCATACTTTGACGATGAGCGGCGAGTGTTTACGATGATGAATGATCCACAGAGACAGCGTCTGTACACTTTGCTGAGAGTTGCTGAGCTCCGAAAGCTTCTTCTCCAACGCAGACTCAGAAAAAGAAGACATGATGTGCCCAGAAAGTACTATTTGATGTACCGTTACACACCCCACAACTTTTTGAGGTTAACTGAGGAAACCAACAATGTCCACAAAAACAAAGTTCCCGCCAGTTAAACACGCAACCTACTGCATAAAACGGTCTAGCTACTCGTTAGTAGCTAATCGTCTCTCTATGCTTCTCTTCGCTAACAGGATAGCTACGAACCCGTGTAAAATATACATGCGCATTTACATTGATGAGTGTGTAAGCTTGTTTACCTAGCGAGACAACTATAATAGCTGTTTACAAATGGCCAACTAGAAAGTCCTAGATAGGTAGCCTAGCAAGCTAGCTAATCTATCCACTTGCTTTGTTTACTAGCTAGCTATTACGATACTAGATGTAAGTTACTTACCAATACATCTATTTATAATTTAGCAATGTGCCGTTTGAATACATGTAGCTGTAACGTTACTTTGAAACGTACGTTTCTTCGTTAGCTACAGTACTAGTATAGTAGCTAGTTAACTAGCATTCTAGAAACCACCACAGCTCTCTGGATCGCTTCAAAGATGGCCGCTTGACCTTTCACCCGACTCACAGGGTTCAAAGTCTGTTCAAAACCCTTTGTGAATCTTGTGAAATTAGATCATGACTATAAACATTATTCAAACGACTTAAAATTACATGCAAAGTTGCTAGCTAGATCAACCGACGTCGGTCAAGACTATGCTATTATGTTATTGACTGTACGTTTGTTTATGTGTAACTCTCTGTTGTTGATTTTGTCGTACTGCTTTGCTTTATCTTGACCAGGTCGCAGTTGTAAATGTGAACTTGCTCTCAACTGGCCTACCTGGTTAAATAAATGTGAAATATATATATCTTTGTTTTAAAGACAAGTACAGTATCACCAGCAAAAATGTTGCGCTAGCTAGCTTACTGTTAGTAAGTTAGCGTAGCCAAAGAGTATCTCAGGCTACTCGCTTAGCTACCTGGGAGAAGTGAACTTTGATCTGAACACCGTTGCAATATCTTTCTTTTAAAGTATGAAGTGCACCAAAGCTCGCTAACAAGCATGGGAAGCATACACAACTGTATGCGTCGCAGAATAGTGACGTACTACAGGAATAGTGATGCTTGTGTGACGGACAGCAGGGACCATCAGTGGCTAGAACAGCTAGCCTGTTTTCATTTAGTTTCAGTGCTGTATCTCGAAATGAGTTCGTCTCAGATGTCCGTCACTAAATATATACCAGCAAAGTTAAGCTTATTTGAATATTACTTTGTTAGGTTGTTCTAGCTTTGTCATTTAAGCATTCCATTAGCTAACTAAGATAGCTCGATACTGTATATCTGGCTAGCTAGCTAACTAGCTTTAAAAATGATGGTAACTAGCTTTAGCAAGGGTGGTCAGGCAAAGTTCTGCTTTGGGTGATTAGCAACAGACCAAATTTGACTTATAAAATGAACGTTTAGGGAACAAAGATATACCTCTAAGCTATTATCCTGATAAAATGAATTTGCTAGAGTGCATTGAGCAGGCATACTGCTGAACAGCATCCTACTACTTTCCTAAAGAGTAAATGGTAGCTATGATTCTAATATCTTACTTTTCTGTTTCAGTGAGTAACATCTGTCTTCAAAGAATGGACCATCTGATTGACGACCCAAAGCTTGCTTTTGCTTACCTCCATCCAGCCTGTGTGCTTCTGGCTCGTGAGCCCACGGTGGGCAATGTGGAGCACACAGCTGAGGCATGTAAATGATAGTCCTGCAGCTGCTGCAGGGTTCCATGTCCTTTTCACTCTCTGCTTCGCCCTCAAAAACCTTGGCCCCAAGCGGGATGGCTTGGTCCACGCTGTGGCCGAGGCCATGGGCTACGTCCTGGAGAACACCTGTGTATGGAGCTGGGAGACGCTGAGGGATCTCCTTTCTGAGCTTCTGCCTCTGCTCCCCCATGGACCCAAGGAAGCCAGCACCTGTCTCAGAGGTGCTGAAAGCTGCAGTACTGAGGTACATGGATGCTCTGCTGCATGCAGCCTACCGTGATGTGGTCTTCAAGCTGTTTGAACCCGCCATGCTGCCTGGCCTTGTGGCCGCTATCTCTCTGCTGCTTGCCCTGGGAGAGCAGGAGAAGTCCCTCGCTGCACTGAAATGCCTGCAGGCCCTGACCCTCCAGTGTGACTGTTCTCTGGACCATGTGTCAGTGGGTCAGTAAGAGAGGTGTATCCAAGGCAACACCGTGGCTTCTTTCTTACCTTGGATTGCTGTGAGCCATGTGATCACTGGGAATATTAGGCATGGACAAGTTGTTATTGTTAGGGCAATAAAGGTGTGGTTCATGACAGTGGGACTGGTGACGACCAGCTACAGAACAACAGGGCTGGGAAGATACAGCCCTGGGAGCTGGGGAGAGTAGGGGAGCTAGTAGTGCAGAGGACTCGGGACTGGGTGAGAAACACCCCTGGGAGGCTAGCCTTACTGTTAAAAAAATTATAATATCCTGCACCTCAGCTCATCATCACTGGAGAGTGAGGCGTGACATGGTCAAATTCTCAGACCACCAGCGGGTGTCCAAGGTCCTGATACAGGTGTTGGAGTTGAACGTGATGGATGTCCGCATCGTGGAGGAGAGGAACTCTTTGGTTACCATGGAGACAGGGCCCCACGGGGCACATGCTCAGAAGAAACATTTCCTCTACTTCAGAGACCAAAGGATCTTCTCCATTCTCAAGGAAAAATGTAGGATGTTAGGTTACTATGGAAATGTGTATCTCCTAGGGGATCACTTTATGGATCTGTACAAGGAGTCGTCGGTCTACAGGAAGCAGGCTGCCATGGTGATGAATGAGATGGTCACAGGGACAGCGAGAATTGGGGTGGCAGGGGACACGGACAAGCAGGGTGTGCCCAGTCAGGAGGACTTGAAAGCAGCATTGGATTCCATCATAGAGGATTAAACCAGCCTGAGCCACTGGCACCTGTCAACCCTTATTAGTGAGGGGCACAGGAGCAGCTAAGTCAGTCTAGTCTCCTCTCCATTTCTAATGGGGTTGAAGGGAAAGGGAATCCCCTCCAGTTGGTCCTAGTAGTCCACAATCCACGAGCTGAACAGCAGCATCTGGCAGATATGCATCCAGTTGGAAGGGATAGGCTGCTTCACCCAGGCCTTGGAGATGGACTTCCATCTAATTCTGATGACATCACTATACCCGGTTCTGGAGAAGGCCGGGGATGAGACGCTGTTGATCAGCCAGGCAGCACTGAATGCCATGTGGGACATTAACCAGGCCTGTGGATACTCCTCCCTGAAGGATCTGATCAATGAGAACTCTGGCTACCTGCTGAACAATGTGTCTCTGAACCTCCAGAGGCTGGGTGTCCGCCCCCAGGGTCCTCACCGTCATGTTTAGCCACTCCAACCCCAGCCTGCTGCCTCTGGTGGGGGACCTCGTCCCGGATGTGTTTCTGGCTCTGGACATGAGTTACGACGAGATGTCCCCTCTGTTCTGCACTGTGCTGCACTCACTTATGAAGGCTCTAGGTGAAGTTTCCATATCCACTTAAATGTTTTCCCTAGTTTATAACATTGTTATCACCATGTTATGCAATACTCTTTAATAGGAGAACTCAGAGGAAATTGAAATACAGGACAGAAAATGACAGCCTTTAGCTATAACACAGCCTAAGTAACACAATCTTAATCATGTTTCTTTTCAACCACAGCGAGATGGTTCCTCTCTAGTGTTGGGGGAACCAGTGAGAATAAAGGAACCAAGAAGGCGTGGCGTGAGCAGGACCAGCTGAATGTGCACCGGTTTCTCCTGGACTACCACAAACAGAAAGATCTGGTAGAGCAGTGCACAGAGCACCCAGGTTAGTTGGGGCTCTCTCTTTCTGGCTGCCACACTATTCCCCTGGGAGATCATTTCTCACACTGATGCACAGCATTAATGCTATGCTTGGTGAAGCTTCTTCGTACTACTGTGCCATGTCAGACCTGAATAAGTTTCACTCATGCTGTTTTCCTCACAGCTGGGTCCCAAGTCAATGCACTGCTTTTTAGGGATCGGCAGATTTTGTGTGGTGTACTTCTCCCAGTTCAAGTCGTGTTTCACAAATGTCTATTGAAAGCTGTTCTATAGAAATCAGAATCCATCAGTGTTATGACTCGCTACGTTCCTTGCCGTGTATTGAAGTGTTCTGTGGTTATTATTTCAGAGATCCCACCTCTGGTGGATTTTGAAGAAGACATTGATGGTCCTGATGTGAAAGCTGAACTCCCAGCTCACATCGCCAAAGAAGCCATGGAACGCTGCATTCACCTGCCCACCGACCACCTGCCCACCTGTCCACCGACCACCGACTCAGCCTCAACATACAGTCGTAGAATGTTTAGCACTCAAACATAAGGAGCTTGAAAACTGTAAATGCAACTAGTTTGTGCTGTGCTGGATGTGCTGGAGCTGTGTGTCTGTGTGCTGATTGAGAAGGAGAATGAGCTGCTCCCCATAGCTCACTGCTGCTGGCCTGACTCACTGCTGATGATCCGTTAGTTGCCCTCCAAGTCTTCAGGGTATCTCACTACTTCCACCACTCTGGCTATTAGTACACTACTATTTAACTCAGTGGAATAATTATAATTTCATGATTGTTTATATAGTTTAATAATTGATGACACCTGTGTGTCCAGAGGTCACCAACACACTCTCATTTCTTTATTCTGGGTCACACTCAGCTCTTTTTTTCATAATTGTATTGGGAATGTTAACTATTTTAACTCAGCAAAAAAATAAACATCTCACTGTCAACTGCGTTTATTTTCAGCAAACTTAACATGTGTAAATATTTTTATGAACATAACAAGATTTAACAACTGAGACATAAACTGAACAAGTTCCACAGACATGTGACTAACAGAAATTGAATAATGTGTCCCTGAACAAAGGGGGGTCAAAATCAAAACTAACAGAGTATCTGGTGTGGCCACCAGCTGCTTTAAGTACTGCAGTGCATCTCCTCGTGGACTGCACCAGATTTGCCAGTTCTTGCTGTGAGATGTTACCCCACTCTTCCACCAAGGCACCTGCAAGTTCCTGGACATTTCTGTGGGGAATGGCCCTAGCCCTCACCTTCCGATCCAACAGGTCCCAGACGTGCTCAATGGGTTTGAGATCCGGGCTCTTTGCTGACCATGGCAGAACACTAATAAAATCACGCACAGAACGAGCAGTATGGCTGGTGGCATTGTCATGCTGGAGGGTCATGTCAGGATGAGCCTGCAGGAAGGGTACCACATGAGGGAGGAGGATGTCTTCCTTGTAACGCACAGCGGTGAGATTGCCTGCAATGACACCAAGCTCAGTCCGACGATGCTGTGACATACCGCCCCAGACCATGACGGACCCTCCACCTCCAAATCAATCCTGCTCCAGAGTACAGGCCTCGGTGTAACGCTCATTCCTTCGACGATAAACGCGAATCCGACCATCACCCCTGGTGAGACAAAACCGCAACTCGTCAGTGAAGAGCACCTTTTTCCAGTCCTGTCTGGTCCAGCGACGGTGGGTTTGTGCCCATAGATGACCTTGTTGCCGTTGGTGTCTGGTGAGGACCTGCCTTACAATTGGCCTACAAGCCCTTTGTCCAGCCTCTCTCAGCCTATTGGGGACAGTCTGAGCACTGATGGAGGGGTTGTGTGTTCCTGGTGTAACTCAGGCAGTTCTTGTTGCCATCCTGTACCTGTCCCGCAGGTGTGATGTTCGGATGTACCGATCCTATGCAGGTGTTGTTACACGTGGTCTGCCAATGTGAGGACGATCAGCTGTCCGTCCTGTCTCCCTGTAGCGCTGTCTTGGGCGTCTCACAGTACAGACATTGCAATTTATTGCCCAGGCCACATCTGCAGTCCTCATGCCACCTTGCAGCATGCCTAAGGCACGTTCACACAGATGAGCGGAGACCCTGGGTATCTTTCTTTTGGTGTTTTTCAGTCAGTAGAAAGGCCTCTTTAGTGTCCTAAGTTTTCATAACTGTGACCTTAATTTCCTACAGTCTGTAAGCTGTTAGTGTCTTACCCACCGTTCCACAGGTGCATGTTCATTAATTGTTTATGGTTCATTGAACAAGCATGGGAGACAGTGTTTAAACCCTTTACAATGAAGAGCTGTGACGTAATTCGTAAAAATCCAAATAATCTTTGAAAGAGAGAAATGTCCCTTTTTCAGGAACACTTTTTCTGCTGTGTTTAGCTTTTTGGCCACTAGGTGTCAATCTTGAACTGTTTTTGAATTACAAAGTGTGTGTCTGATAGACTGCATTGAATGGTGTATGTGCATGTAAATGTCCCCAACAGAGCTCCTAAGTGAAAAAGACATCGATGCTGCCTTAGTCAAGGGAAATGGAGACACACACAAGGCAGAGCCACCATGATACCCACTGGTTTTCAACAGTAGATCAGTTTGGATACACTTCAACTAGCTGAGTCGATACATGGTCTTCCTTGGTGCTTGAAGATGCTGCCTATTTCCTCATCAGCCCCAGAGGAATACAGCTGGGTAGGCTGAAGTTGAGACATCGAGAGACAGAGGCTGCAGAAGCAGTACAAGAACACACTGGTAAACATCGGCTCCACCTCACCGCTGAAACGTCTCCAGAAAGGCAATTACTAGCCAGGCCACAGAGAAACATATTCTCCTAATGTGATATGCTTTTAGCTTTATTTACCCCATAGAGAAACTCCTGGGCTGGACTCTCCCTCAGTATTTTGCTGTGTTTCCCTCCTGTTTCCACATGAGACAGAAGGGATAGGGATACAGGATAAAATTAATTCTGAAATAATCCCCTTTACCTTTTGAAATATGCACCAATGTATTCAGGCTTGTTTTTCAACCGTGTGGGTTGAATTGCCAAATAAGCAAAGCGTCGCTAAAGACCTTGAGGAAGATGCGATAAGACTTATTTTGAAATGATGTTTGAATGGTGGCCCAGTTAGGAGCTTAGGGAATATGTGTCTGTGGGGTGGGGGCTACTACTACAAAGTGATGAAGTTGCCATGACTATGAAAGGTACTGAGAGTGGGGAGTGGATGTGTGAAATCTAGGGATGGAGACAGGCTGCTGTGAAATTCCCAGGGGATTTCAGCAGTTTCTACTCAACACACTCCAATTTTTTCCCCATTTTTTTTCCTTGGTTTTCCTTCTGGTATATGTGTTGTATTTGCAGGGGACTCAGACCTGGATGCTGGATGCCGGTTGCAGACAGCCACCCAAACTGCAAGAGGCATGTCTCAGGTATACGTGTAAAGCAATAATACATCTAGAAGTAGAATATATTACAAGGCCTTGTCTTACACTATATATACAAAAATATGTGGACACACCCTCAAATGTGTGGATTTGACTATTTCAAGTCAAATGCTGACAGGTGTATAAAGTTGAGCACACAGCCATGCAATCTCCATAGACAAACATTGGCAGTAGAATGGCCTTATTGAAGGGCACAGTGACTTTCATAGAATGCCATCTTTCCAACAAGTCAGTTTGTCAAATGTATGCCCCGCTAGAGCTTCCCCAGTCAACTGTAAGTGCTGTTATTGTGAAGTAGAAACATATTGGAGCAACAACGGCTCAGCCACGAAGTGGGCGGCCACACAAGGTCACAGAACAGGAGTGCTGAAGCGCGTAGCGTGTAAAAGTCATCTGTCCTCGGTTGCAACACTCACTACAGAGTTCCAAACTGCCTCTTGAAGCAATGTCAGCACAAGAACTGTTCATCGGAAGCTTCATGAAATGGGTTTCCATGACCTAGCAGCCTCACACAAGTCTAAGATCACCATGTGCAATGCCAAGCATTGGCCTGAGTGGTGTAAAGCTCACTGCCATTGGACTCTGGAGCAGTGGAATAGCGTTCTCTGGAGTGATGAATCACACTTCACCATCTGGCAGGCCGAAGGACAAATCTTATGGCGGATGCCAGGAGAACGCTACCTGCCCCAATGCGTAGTGCCAACGGTAAAGTTTGGTGGAGGAGGAATAATGGTCTGGGGCTATTTTTCATGGGAAATCCTAACGCTACAGCATACAATGATATTCTATATGATTCTGTGTGGCAAATGTTGTGCTGATTCTGTGCAAGTGTTGGGTAAAGGTGTACATATTCCAATGTGGACTAAAGGCCAGTAATTTTGAATGTTAAAGTAGTAATTAAGTCTTTATTATAATATATTTTTGAAATGCCTGACCATTGTAACTGCTTAGCCTTTCATACAAGTAGATATAGCAATCGATGTCATATTTGACCTTTTCCACCACAAGTAGAATGGCAGAGCTTTCATTTTGCCTTCCATTCCAGCTTCAAATTCACATCTTGGTTCCATTCCACCTTTAATAACCAGACGTCATGGTCATTCCACACAAACCTCCCAATGATTCACACAGAATAGATCTGCTACTTGCTGCACAAATGCCTGATTGCAAGTTGTATTCAAAATCATGCTACAACTTTAACTCCCCTGAGGGTTCAAGTGTAGGTTACAGCCCGGGCTTGTTTGTCAAGTCTTGTTTAGACTGAGGGGTCTGGAAGAATCTCTGACATCATAATGAATGTGTGGGCCGGGGAAATGGGAACAGGGTTGCCACGTGTTTTGCGTTGGCGAGGGAGCGCTTTATCTCCTCTGTACTTTGCTATTTATCCAGCTGACAATGCTGACAATAGCGTCATTACTCATCAACCATGGAGGGCCTGTCTGGCAGCCCATAAAAACACAGCCAGGGATAGGATAATGCGCTATCCCCTAAAACCAGGTTATATTCTGTTAATCATCTGACACAAGCATGGCTTGACTGATTAGGCAGGCACTGCTTGGCACACCAATGGATAGATAATACAGTTCTGAGGAAATGACATACTGTAAGACCGAATGTGTTGATTGCTGCTCAGGATACATGGGCGTGAGGAAGGAGACTGGCGAGAGAATGTGCGACTGCCTTATGAGGTAACTGTGATGGAGTATTCTGAATTTTGATAATTATGTCTTTGCAGCATACAAATCAGTGTGTGGTCGCATATAAATGATAGCAAGGTCAGACGTCGACTTTTCAGGAATGTAGTACAAACATTTTCGATCTATCATCGTCTCAAGGGCTTACATATTACAGGTACTGAATTATTAAATATTCTGAAGGCAGATCACATTCAAGTCACAATAGATAGGTTCATGTACACTTTATTTAATTTGATAAAGGCATACATTTAGTGCGAGACCAACATCCTAGAAGACATTCTAAAATGTACAACATTTTTACAATAATTTCTTACAAAACATCAAAGCAAAGGTTAGAGCAAGAAACAATTCCATTATCCATCAGGTCTTTCTCACAGCCACATTATCTGTTGGGAAAGCACAAAACACAATGAACAGGTTTTACTTTATAAACATTGGTTTCCATCCAGCTCTGGTTGGATGGAAATCTGGACTTATCTGAACTCTGGATTTCACATGGAGAAACGGCGAATGAACTGCTCAGAAAACAAACCCAAATGAATAAAGCAACAAGTAACCCTTCCAGCTTATACATCCTCTTAGGCGATTGAAAAAGTTTGTAAGAAAACATGTTAAACATGCACTTTTTATCATTATATACAGTAACATGTACAGTGTAGACAATCTAGAGCAGGGATGGGCAACTGGCAGATCAAACCCAAAACAATTTATTGAAATAAATAGGAACTAATTAGGGGGAATTGACTGTTGAGAGTTAAGTTGTGCATCAGCCGTCTTTATCTTATGTCAGTCACTGAAACTCACTCAATTAGCTACACATTTTTAGATTAGTAAATTAGTCTAGCCAGCAATCTAAACATAGTAATCATGGCCCCCCATCAATTTTTTTTTGTTTTGTCGTCACTCTCACTCAGACATATTAACATGGCATAAGTCAGAACACAATGTGTAGAATTGCAGGAAATTAGCTTAAACACGGCTAATATGTCTCCACCCCATGGCTAAATGAGTAAAATTGCATAAAATGTGTTTTAAAATGGTAAAATCTTTTCTACACCCCATGGCTAAATGTGTAGAATTGCAGGAAAGTAACTCTAAAACAAACCAAAAATTCTCTCAATTGTTAAAAGTGGGGGATGCTAAAATGTTTTGCTCGCAGGGTGGGGGCCCCCCCAACAAAATGTAGCTTAGGGTGAAAAACACTAGGGCCGGCTCTGACTGCATGTGTGGGTATGGATGTGGGTGCACACACTGTGGCCGCTCAGGATGAGTTCAGATTTTTTGTGGTCCCCATCCCCATCAAAGTTGCCCACCCCTGATCTAGAGGGTTGTGATAAAGAGAAGGGGTGGGAGAGAGTTTGGCCTGGAAGAGGACTTGGGATGTTTTTGATGGGACAGTGTGAGGGCAGAGGTCAGAGATATAGGACTGAGGTGGCACTGAAATATAGTCCCTTTGGTGTCTGGAGCAGTGGTAGGGGTGGGTGAGCAATCAGCTGGGATGAATCAGAGGTCTGGGTACATTGCGCTGCGGCCCTCCGGGACTGGAACTACCCACCCGGGGTGTGGGGCTGAGGCCAGACCAAACAGGCAGAGGAGGCTATGGGTGAGCTGTGAGGTGTAGAGGACAGCTGTCAGTACAGTCAGTAGCGCTGCCAGTCTCCGCAGACCTCTTCCTCAGCTCCTTGCCAGTGCCTGTTGGTTTGTGGTGGCTGTGGTGGGCTGCTGGCGAGTGCTTGCCATGCTCCGGCTGGTGCCTGCTGCTCGCCAGTCCCTTGGTGTCCTGGGGTTGGAAGTTTTCTCCATGGTGGCGCAGCTTCGGGTTCTGGTTTCTCTCTGACTCCACCTGCAGGTAGGCCCTCACCTTGTGGTGGCGGGCGTTGCTGTCGGTGTCGCTGAAGTCGATCACGCGGCACTCGTATGTGCCCTCGTCAGACGGCTTCACGCTGGACAGACAAAGCTTGTGGGAGATGTTGCTCCCGGCAACCTTCACCACCTGCAAAACAGACCAACAAAATGATATTTCATTGGTCGACATCCAAGAGTTAAATTATACATTTTGTTCCATGACACTGTATACCCTATCTATTACAAACAAAAACTAGAAATCCTCACATCACGATAACTCAACCCTAATTTGTCCTCCAGCTGAATTTCTCATTCAGATCTGAAAATACTGTCTGTATCTGTTGTTATTCAATTTGCTCCAAAAAACAATAAACTTCCTTGTGCATCACCACCATCACCCCCTTCTCTGTCCCTGCATCCTCTGTGTGTGTGGATGAGCCAGGCTGACTGGTCCGGATGAGGCTGGCAGACAGCTCTGTAATGAAATGCTGGCTGCGTTACCACAGATGCGCCACAGTGCAACACTTACAGAGCAGCTGCCCCCGCCTCCCCAAGCCCTGTACTGCTGGCAGCCCCACCGAGCCCAGTAGAGTCCAGCCACCCGGCCCCTGCGCTCAATAAAGCTGTCTGGCAACCAAACAGATTGAGTGGGCATGTGAGGAGGCATGTACACACACACACACACACACTCAGAACAATGTCCTATTATAGGCGCCAGTCCCTTTGTTTCCATGTTGCCAACAGCTGTTCCATTTGCTTCCTTGAACAAATGAGGAGATGCTGTGCCCTGCATGCTGTACATACAGAACATGCCTTTACTGGGTAAGGATGTAATAGTTCAGTGGCTTATAAAAGGCTGTGGAAAATATATTTTATGGTGTCAGATCTTAGATAACACAAAGTGATCACATGCTGTGGGAATGTCATTGGTTGTGATGCACCAGGATATAAATCCAGTTGTCTTTATTAGCTTCCTCCCATTCAGGTAGTGTACCAAAGGCTGATGATTTGTCTGTGGCTGTCTATCTCTATTATCAGTCCAGAGTCCTCTAGGCTTACAGAGAAAATCACTCAATCACATTCAACCTTAAGACAAATAAAACAGACCAAAATACTATTTTAGGACTATAGTTAGTACAGTGCCTTGCAAAAGTATTCATCCCCCTTGGCGTTTTTCCTATTTTGCATTAAAACCTGTAATTTAACTGTATTTTTATTTGGATTTCATGTAATGGACAGACACAAAATAGTCCAAATTGGTAAAATGAAATTTAAAACATAACTTGTTTTAAAAATTCTAAAAAAATCATTCTAAAAACTCCTTTTGCTGTGAAGCCCATAAATAAATTCTGGTGCAACCAATTACCTTCAGAAGTCACATAATTAGTTAAATAAAGTCCTGTATGATCTCAATCTAAGTGTCACATGATCTCATATATATATATATATATACATACATACACCTGTTCGAAAGGCCCCAGAATCTGCAACACCACTAAGCAAGGGGCACCATGAAGACCAAGGAGCTCTCCAAACAGGTCAGGGACAAAGTTATGGAGAAATACAGATCAGGGTTGGGTTATAAAAAAATATCCAAAACTTTGAACATCCCACGGAGCACCAAAAAATCCATTATTAAAAAATTGAAAGAATATGGCACCACAACAAACCTGCCAAGAGAGGGCCGCCAACCAAAACTCATGGACCAGGCAAGGAGGGCATTAATCAGAGAGGCAACAGAGACCAAAGATAACCCCGAAGGAGCTGCAAAGATCCACAATGGAGATCTGTCTATGGGACCACTTTAAGCTGCACACTCCACAGAGCTGGACTTTACGGAAGAATGGCCAGAAAAAAGCCATTGCTTAAAGAAAAACAGCAAAAACAGCAAAAACAGCAAACATGTTTGGTGTTCGCCAAAAGGCATGTGGGAGACTCCCCAAACATATGAAAGAAGGTACTCTGGTCAGATTAGACAAACATTTTGCTTTTTGGGCATCAAGAAAAACGCTATGTCTGGCGCAAACCTAACACCTCTCATCACCACGAGAACATCATTATGGTGGTGGCAGCATCATGCTGTGGGGATGTTGGGGAAATTATGGAAATTCTTGAGGGAAACCTGTTTCAGTCTTCCAGAGATTTGAGACTGGGACAGAGATTCACCTTCCAGCAGGACAATGACCCTAAGCATACTGCTAAAGCAACACTCGAGTGGTTTAAATATCTTGGAATGGCCTAGTCAAAGCCCAGACCTCGATCCAATTGAGAATCTGTGGGATGACTTAAAGATTTCTGTACACCAGCGGAACCCATCAAACTTGAAGGAGCTGGAGCAGTTTTGCCTTGAAGAATGGGCAAAAATCCCAGTGGCTAGATGTGCCAAGCTTATAGAGACATACAGCTGCAAGTCTCTTGGGGTAATTGCTGCAAAAGGTGTCTCTACAAAGTATTGACTTTGGGGGGTGAATAGTTATGCACGCTCAAGTTTTTAGTTTTTTCTGTCTTATTTCTTGTTTGTTTCAAATAAAAAATATTTAGCATCTTCAAAGTGGTAGGCATGTTGTGTAAATCAATTGATACAACCCCCACCCCCCAATAAAATCGATTTTAATTCCAAGTTGTAAGGCAACAAAATAGGAAAAATGCCAAGGGGGTGAAAACATTCGCAAACCACTGTAGGCCTGCATGGTTTAGTATAATCTCATAGCGTCAATAGAACATGAAAATATTTAAACTCTTAAGACCATATACAAGGTGCCGAAAAGCTGATTGGTGTTTTCAGTCTGGTTGATGCCATTAGCTATACTTGTGGGGAAACATGAAACATGCATCCATGTCTGCTGGAACTGATGACTCTGGGCTGGAACTCATGACACCGTTTTACCAGCTGAGCGATGGCCCAGTGGCATCCTCTTCCACACCACAGCTGGTGGTTTCATTATAGTTAGTCAGCAGCAGCTAGCCAGCCAATAGGGAATTGAACCAGGGAGGAAACATCAGATCAGAGATAGGCTTAATCTTTTCCTGGAGACAATGGAGTAGAGGGAGAACCTGGTTTATACTCCTCCACACACAGCAAGATAAATAGCTGCTGTTCGAGCACAGAACTAGCTGTTAACAAATCATTACCCTCAGTCAGCCTGGTGGCAACAAGGAACTACGCCACGCCAGATGAGCTATCAAAAGATCCGTTGACTCTCTAATCATTCTTCAGCAGGGAGCACGCAGTCTCTCTTTTTTTAAATTAAGACAGCAGATCGCACTTGTAAAGACAGCACTTGTAAAGACAGCACTTGTAAAGTTTGGCCTATTCATGCTTTACTGAGAGAAGAAAAGAAGACCTTACTGCACTTTCCTATAGATCTGAAACACACAACTGTAGCAGAAGCAAGTGTACTGACAATCAGCTTCCAAGAAATTGCAATATTTATTGATTACTTTTTAAAATTTTGTTTATTTTATTTAGGGAGTAGATCAGCTTTAATATTGCAGATAGATTGTGGCTTCATCAATGTAATTGTCTGCATATTTTCCAATCCCCCAAGACCTCAGAAGAAAATGGTATACCTCCACAAGTCTGGTTCATCTTGCGAGCAATTTCCAAATGCCTGAAGGTATTACGTTTATCTGTACAAACAATAGTACGCAAGTATAAACACCATGGGACCACGCAGCCATCATACTGTCTCCTGGAGATGAATGTACTTTGGTGCGAAAAGTGCAAATCAATCCCAGAACAACAGCAAAGGACCTTGTGAAGATGCTGGAGGAAACAGGTACAAAAGTATCTATATCCACAGTAAAACGAGTCCTATATCGACATAACCTGAAAGGCCGCTCAGCAAGGAAGAAGCCACTGCTCCAAAACCTCCATAAAAAAGTCAGACTACAGTTTGCAACTGCACATGGGGACAAAGATCATAGTTCTTGGAGAAATGTCCTCTGGTCTGATGAAACAAAAATATAACTTTTTGGCCATAATGACCATCGTTATGTTTGGAGGAAAAGGGGGAAAACTTGCAAGCCGAAGAACACCATCCCAATCGTGAAGCACGGGGGTGGCAGCATCATGTTGTGGGGGTGCTTTGCTGCAGGAGGGACTGTGCACTTCACAAAAGAGATGGCATCATGAGCATGGAAAAGGATGTCGATATATTGAAGCAACATCTCAAGACATCAGTCAGGAAGTTTAAGCTTGGTCGCAAATGGTCTTCCAAATAGACAATGACCCCAAGCATACTTCCAAAGTTGTGGCAAAATGGCTTAAGGACAACAAAGTCAAGGTATTGGAGTGGCCATCACAAAGCCCATACCTCAATCCTATAGAAAAATGTGTGGGCAGAACTGAAAAAGTGTGTGCGAGCAAGGAGGCCTACAAACCTGACTCAGTTACACCAGCTTCTTCTAGGAGGAATGGGCCCAAATTCATCCAACTTATTGTGGGAAGCTTGTGGAAGGCTACCCAAAAATTTTGACTCAAGTTAAACAATTTAAAAGCAATTCAACCAAATACTAATTGAGTGTATGTAAACTTCTGACCCACTGGGAATGTGATGAAAGAAATTACATCTGAAATAAATAATTAGCTCTATTATTATTCTGACAATTCACATTCTTAAAATAAAGTGGTGGTCCTAACTGACATAAGACAGGGAATTTGTTTTCCCCCTAACCCTACCACTTATTGTATAATTTTGGTAATGAGGCCTCTATTGGACACTAAATGACCAACAAGACGAACAAAGGTGTAAAAGAGACACCAGACAGGTAGGAGATATAACATATAATGCAGTAAAGACTCACACTTATTTTGGTAGCATCCTTTGACATCTCATCCTGGGGTACAACCTGTAGGAAAATATTTCAAAGAATGAGAAACATTAGACATACTTTTATAACATTTTCTTCATTGGGTAAAAATGCCTTACATCAATGAGTCCACTTCCAGGTCATTTGATCAGAGCAGAACAATGGGCCTAATAATGCTCACTTTACAGGTAATTGCATCAAAAAGGTACAGCTGGGCTCAAAATGACATAAACCCAGTGTTCCTCTGTGCATAGTCTGCATACTGTATGCGGAGAATCACCACTCTATTCAGAGCAATAGATCTAGAAGTGAAACCTGTGTTTCCCTCCAAGGTACTCATCTCCACATTCGTAGCATAACTCACATTTATAATATGAATTCAAAACCAAAAAAAGTATGCAATACATTTCAACCTGAGAGGAACCAATATATTATCCTGTAGACATGGTTCATCCAGGAAAAGAGTGTAGGCCTGACTACATTACAACACAGACTGTACAGTATTCTAGGCCAGTAGCACCACCTGGCCCACGCTCCAGCAAGGGAGGCATGGTGTAACAGCCAGTCCTCCAGGGGCACGTCATGAATAATGAATCTGAGTGAGGTGAGAGGAAGTTTCTTTACATTTCTCCCTTTTCCAATTAAAAAGTGTCGAAAGACAGCAGGAGGCCTGGAAAACGTCACGTCCTTATGGAAAACCTGCTCTGCTTTGCCCAGCTCAGGTAGTCCTCCTGATGAAATATTTCCTCAGCCTCCTCTTCTGTTCTTGTGCCTCTGGGGAACCTGCTGCTATTTCTGCCTACTGCAGTGATTCATGTGTGGTTTGTTACGTGCTGCTCACCTCACTCAGTTTAGATCTGTGTACTTTATTAGTTGGTCCTGATTTTGACCTGTATAGCTGTGCACGATGGCAAACTAAAGATTGAGACTGAGTAAAGGAGTTTGTGTGCATATCCTACACTACTTACTGCTATTTGCTATTTACATTGTGATTCGCAATGAAGGAGAATAGGAAGACTGTTCCACAACTATCCATGCTCTGCCGCATCCCTGTGATCACTGATCACAGAACACCTCCTCAGCAACATTCTCTAAGCAGTGACAGAGAGCGAGCAGTCTCTTAATGTGTTGAAAATCCCAAATTGTTTGCATTGTCAACTTCCACACAGCTCCGACACACACACTTACCCCACCAGACATGCCACCAGGGGTCATTTCACAGCCCCCAAATCCAGAACAAAATCAAGAAAGCGTACAGTATTATATAGAGACATTATTGCATGGAACTCCATTCCATCTCATTTTGCTAAAAAAACAAACAGCAAATCTGGTTAAAAAAAAAGAAAAGCAATACCTCACAACGCCTCTCCCCTATTTGACCCAGATAGTTTGTGTGTATGTATTGATATGTAGGCTACGTGTGCCTTTAAAAAGAAGTTGATGTATTTCCGTCCTTGAGCTGTTCTTGTCTATTAATGTTCTATATTATGTCATGTTTCATGTTTCTAGTGGACCCCAGGAAGAGTAGCTGCTGCTTTTGCAACAGCTAATGGGGATCCTAATAAAATACCAAATACCAGTCTAGCTACCTGATTGGTGGTCCAGGGCTGTTTCTCTGTCCAGTCTCTGTGGTTTCTGATGTACCACCACTGGATCTCCAGGGAGTAGGAGGGGCCTGCCCCCCGGAAGGAGCACGCCATCTCCACGTCCTGGCCACTCTGTGCTGTGATGTCATGGGGAACCTCTGTGAACACAGCTGTATGGAGAAAAAGCAGTTGGCTATGAAAAAGATGACCCAGTCCTCTCTGAAGACAATATCGCTGTTTTGCTCTTTGATTTACAGTGATAATACACTGTGATTGTAAAAGTCTCAAATAGAATGTTGAGTAAACCCTAGTAATAGTGTGCATAAAGAAATTGTATTTCCGTGCTATAGGCATTCTGCAAATACAACTCTTTAAGGAACACAATCCATAAAGACTTGTGTTTCTAAGCAACTATGAGGAATTTAAATCATAAATCCTCATTTACTAGATAAAACCATTCTATTTTGATGAATCTCATTGTGCTCACCTGGCTTGCTATTTAGTTAGCGTAATTATTCAATGTTTGTAATAAAAAGTGTTGGTATTAATATTACCACTCTGCATGTAATCTAAAGAAGGCATTACTGTCAAAACAGTTCTCCCTTGTTGCTGTTAAAGAAGCAATACTATTGTTTTGGTTTTTCAGTTAAGATATAGCTTTGAACTATAACAGACAGCTTTGGTATATTCTCAAAAGTAGTTCTGATAAGCAATGTCATAACTGATTAGTTCAGCCTTGCGGAAGGACTGGCAAACTAAAGAGGACTTGGGTGTATCTCTCTCCAGCATAAAACCACACTCAATCTGTGATGGAGTGCTTACTAAACAAACGCTGAGATAGTTGTGAATGTGTTCAAACACACAGTGTAAATATGCAGTGCAATAATAATGCAGTTTACATAGCCTGTCATAATAATATAATGTAATAATACAGCTGCAAGCAGCAATGGACGGGGTTCACAGGACAACAGAAAGAACACAAGATCAGTTGGATAACAAAGCAAGGACTATCATGTATGAACTATCTTAATTTATGTGCAATCAGTGAAAGCTTTACAATGTTTATCTCAATACCACAAGCATGACACAAGTGAAGTTTAGTCTAGTGCTCTAGGTTGGTTTGAATGCAGCAGGTAATCATTCTTAAAGTCATCACTTAATGTATTGAGTTTATATACTGAACAAAAATATAAACGCAACATGTAAAGTGTTGGTCCCATGTTCCATGAGCTGAAATAAAAGATCCCAGAAATGTTCCATATGCACAAAAATATTCTTTAAAATTTTGTGCACAAATTTGGTTACATCCCTGTTAGTGAGCATTTCTCCATCGCCAAGATAATCCAAAGTCACAAAAAACTCAGATGGGTGTGGCATATCAAGAAGCTGATTAAACAGCGTGATAATTACACAGGTGCACCTTGTGCTGAACGCCACTCTAAAATGTGTATTTTTGTCAAACACCACAATGCCGCAGATGTCTCAAGTTTTGAGGGAGTGTGCAATTGGCATGCTTACTGTAGGAATGTCCACCAGAGCTGTTGCCAGAGAATTGAATGTTAATTTCTCTACCAATGTCGTTTTAGAGAATTTGGCACTATATCCAACCGGCCTCACAACCGCAGACCATATGTATGGCTTTGTGTCGGCGAGGGGTTTGCTGATGTCAAAGTTGTGAACAGAGTGTCCCATGGTGGGATTATGGTATGGGCAGCCATTAGCTACGGACAACAAATACAATTGCACAATTTTATCCATGGCAAATTGAATGCACAAAAATACTATGATGAGATCCTGAGACCCATTGTGAGCCCATTGTTTTTAAGGTATCTGTGACCAACAGATGCATATCTGTATTTCCAGTCATGTGGAATCCATAGATTAGGGCCTAATGATTTTATTTCAGTTGACTGATTTCCTCATATGAACTGTAACTCAGTGAAATCTTTGAAATTGTTGTTCAGTATATATCAATTCTGGGTTCAATTTGATTAATGGATTAGTGTTATTTTCATGATATTTCATATTCTAATGTGCTCGGTTGTGCACCGGGGCCTCCCACTCCTCTTTCTATTCTGGTTAGTGCCAGTTTGCGCTGTTCTGTGAAGGGAGTAGTACACAGCATTGAACGAGATCTTCAATTTCTTGGGAATTTCTCACATGGAATAGCCTTCATTTCTCAGAACAAGAATAGACATGAGTTTCAGTTGAAAGTTCTTTGTTTCTGGCCATTTTGAGCCTGTAATCGAACCCACAAATGCTGATGCTCCAGATACTCAACTAGTCTAAGAAGGCCAGTTGTATTGCTTCTTTAATCAAGACAACAGTTTTCAGCTCTGCTAACATTGCAAAAGGGTTTTCTGATGATCAATTAGCCTTTTAAAATGATAAACTTGGATTAGCTAACACAACGTGCCATTGGAACACAGGAGTGATGGTTGCTGATAATGGGCCTCTGTACGCCTATGTAGATATTCCATAAAAAATCTGCCGTTTCCAGCTACAATAGTCATTTACAACATTAACAATGTCTACACTGTATTTCTGATCAATTTGATGTTATTTTAAATGGACAGAAGATGTGCTTTTCTTTCAAAAACAAGGACATTTCTAAGTGACCCCAAACTTTTGAACGGTAGTGTACATAGTCAAAAAAGTGAATTGTTAATAGTTTCCTTATTTTTTAAGATATGCCAAACTTAACATGGTTCATCATGGTAATGTATATGATGACCCCCAAACGTTTTAAGTTCATAGTTCATTGTGGAGTGGATGTACAAAAGACGTAAATAGACACGCAAAATCAGATTTCCTGATTCGTCAATAACTCAGCCATCTCTTAAAACTAGAACCCTTAGATACATTTTTGGACTTAATGAATTATATATAACCATTGATTCTTATAACTTGCCACATGAGCTTAGTTCAACTGTCGTACCCCATCAGAATCAAAAATATAAACGTTTAACTCCAATGTTAGTAAAATAAGTAAATGTAAACGAACACTGTATAGCCTCAACAGATGGTTAAAACTATAATCATGGAGGGTCATCATCGCTAGCTCTGTCTATGAATTTGAGAGTGGTTACATTTCCCCAGGCCCCTCCCACAGCTTTGTTAAAACCAAAATAAAAGTTGGGGTGACCCTTTGTTATTGTTTCAATGAAGAATTCTAGCTTTAACCAATCCCTTAGCGTTTCTCAAACTAAGTTAACAGATGTATTTGGACATAGGTTTCATTAGAACATGTTTTTCAAAGGTTTTCAAAAATGTCCTAGGAGGGAAATCCTTATGGGCAAATTTCATGTTCATCATGCACACAAAGTTTCAACAGGGCGACGTACTGTATATGTGAGACCCCTTATAACAGTGCCCCTTATAGGCCAATTGGTGCCATTATTTTTGACCAAGTTACTCATGGCCTCTAGGTCTTACTCTTTTCTGTGTGCCAAATTAGAAAACAAGTTACCAGTCTATGCTTGAGTCATTTGACCATGTTAAGAAAAAAAGTGAATAAGAATTCAGACAATAACAGTGTTTTCACAGCTTTGTTGTGAACCTCTAAATATATGCCATTTAACACACACTTTTATCCAAAGCGACCTACAGTCACGCGCGCATACATTTTACACATTTGTGGCCCCGGGGATATAAGCCTGCATTAAATGTTTACTCTTGCCCACGTGGATATCAGCTAACCTACTGAATGTCAAAAGAGCGTAGCACATTCTGAAGTAAGAACATCTTCTGTTTCCCACTGTAATTCACATGGAAGTGGAGCTAGATATGGGCCTCCTTCCAGACATCTGCCTGGGTGGGAGGAGAGCGGGGAAGCTGCCTGGGCTGAGCTGGCTCCTCTCCATGTATAACACGGGCTAAAATCCCCCACATGGGTAAACTAGCTTTAGCAGAATGAAGACATCAGTTTTTCTGATCGCAGCACATCTGCCTATTAACTGGGCCCAAATCCTCTTAAACACTCTCTTAAAACACATTTTTAATTTGTAGCTAATCCCCTTCATGGTGACGGGGGCTCAGAGGAAGCAACCACACAACCCCACTGGTGTACTGCTGCTCACACTGTTTGAAATCTGTCTAACACTGGTGAAAGTGTCTTTCCTCGGCAGACAACGGAGTCAGCATGGCAAACCATTGTGTTCTAGGAGTAACCTCCAAAAAGTCACAAAAAACTCAGATGGGTAGCACAATATCAAACTCTAGCAATGCCTCCAATAGTACACTTTCCACAGGGAAGTGCTGGAACATAATTGGTGCTTCTTAGAAAACACTACCCTCAAAAATCACATCAACCTTGAGTATTCATGAGAGACAGAACTGAGAGAATGAGAGAGAGAACTGCATTCAATGTGAGACACAGAGAGCAGGAGCTGGCCATGGTGCTGAAAGTCCGGTGCTCCTGCTAGCTTATCGTTAGCTCCCAGGTGGTAGGCCTATTCAATCTCCACTAGGATACCGGAGGACATTGCATAGAGGCAATAAAGAAATTCCATTTCTTCTTCAAATTTCTATCTAACATTCTTTGTAATCCACCGCTCCCAAGTCTTAGTTTAATAGCCTCTCTAAATATCTGGACTAAATGTGCACACCGAGAACACAATGTCTCCCACTCCGGAAAGCTACAAGCCCTCAGTCATATCTCACTTGTAAATTGATCAAACCCCTTTGTATTTTTCATTTGCCAGACACAAAACACACTTTGCATTGATTCAGCATTACATGGTGGGAAGTGGAGGAGCAGCAGCCTAAGGGCTCTATTCAATCAGATTCACTTTAGCCAACATCTGCATAGCGGTTGTTTTGGCGGTGGAACTGTGTTAGAGTCTACAAGCGGCTACTGGTATTATACCTAAAGCGGACATTGCCATTAAGAGAAATCCCATGCATTAAGAGTCACATTAAGAGAAATTCCATGTAGCCTTGCTTACAAGTTTGAACACTGGAATGTGAGATGTAATCTACACTTCAATTAGGCTGATAGAAATCCTCATTATTTAGTTTGATGATTTTCAATTTGAGTGTCATTATTTCTATATAGCCTACACTTTGTCATTGTGAACTTGTAACAGGAGTGTGACAGGTGTGGCTTTGTGACAATGATCAAGAGCAGCTGTTCACCGATTTGACAGCTCCAACACAGTTACACCTCAAAAACATTAAGCTATGTGGATGTCGGCTATGGACGGTTAACGTTAGATCTGATTCAATCTAGGCCTAAAGCTTTCTTGTATTCAAAGCATTGATGTAAACGGTCATTAAATGGATAGGCTCTCTGTAGTGGTTGTTGATCACGTTTCTGTATGAATCGGGATGACACATTTGTATGACATGATGCCAAATATGAGTTTATAGGGAAAATGTGTGAATGATTGACAATACAACAGTCTGTGTATATTTATTTGATCAAAGCCTACATGAATGACTCCATTGATTTGGATACAATGCTAATTCAAAGATGGCGTGTCTAATAATTAACACCCTATCTGCACATTTTAATTAGAGGCCTCAATGGACTTTAGAAATTAGATCTGAAATGTCTGGAGTAATAGAATAAACAAATCACTTCAATAATTGCTGGAAAAACTGCAACAGAAAGACAGACGAAGGGGAGCAGGATAAGATGGAGAGGAATCTTTTAGGCTTGAGAAATCCTGGGAGGACTGCTGTCTTCATCTTCCGTTGAAATGTGGAGTTATTATTGTGCGTTGATCAAAGCTAGCTAGAGCTGGCTCATCGTGGTATTGTCTTAATGCAGAATACCTCAACACTTGAACTTTTTTTGTAAGATATCACTAATAACAGACAAATAGAGATTCACCACTTTCTCACTGCACGTAACCTTTTCTTAAATCTTTGTATTTTCTTTGTGGTTATCTTGAGAAAATGGCCGAAAGGAAGGGGGATTGCAGCCCACACTATACTGTAAGTGGAGAGATGGATATCTATTTGATTGGACAGTATGAAAAATGACTGAGCATGGCTGGGATGGGAAATAAACCATTTATATCATCTATTCCCGTGAGATCTAATGAGCGAGGCGAGCTGTGTGGTAACTTGCTTATTAGAATCTACAGCAGCAGCTTATTTGAACTCAGGTGGAGGAATTCCGCTCAAGGCTCCAAATAAGTAATAATTCCAAGTTGCAGTCTGATAGTCACCCTGCACAGCACAGACAACATCACTGTCACGCCCTGGTCTTAGTATTTTGTGTTTATATATTATTTGGTCAGGCCAGGGTGTGACATGGGGTTATTTTGTGTTGTGTTGTGGTATTGGGGGTTTTAGTAGGTATTGGGATTGTGGCTGAGTAGGGGTGTCTAGCATAGTCTATGGCTGCCTGAGGTTCTCAATCAGAGTCAGGTGATTCTCGTTGTCTCTGATTGGGAACCATATTTAGGTAGCCTGGGTTTCACTGTGTGTTTGTGGGTGCTTGTTGCTGTCTTTGTGTTTGCACCAGATAGGGCTGTTTCGGTTTTCATTATTTCATTTCGTTAGTTTTGTAGTTTCTGTATGTATAGGTTTTCCTTCATTAAAATATATCATGAATCATCATCACGCTGCATTTTGGTCCGATCCTTGTTCTACCTCTTCGTCAGAGGAGGAGATAGAAGAGAGCCGTTACAATCACGCCATTACACAACCATCATTTGCATTTTCCTATTCTGATCCATATTCTGGGCTGGAAGTTGCTGTACCACAACAACTCATCCAAATTCCACTCTCGCCCCCATGAAATTGCATCACAACAGTCTTCCCCTTTCACTCTCTTGCTTTTTAAATATCTCATAACACTGCAACCACAGTCACTAGGTCCACCTCTGAATATAAATGCTTCTATTCTGTGACATGGTTATGAGTTTGAAAGTTTTGAAATGATCCTTCCCTTGTTTTGGTGGTTAGACAACAGTTGGTAAACAACATTTGCTGGGATGGTGGCCAGATGAGGACTGTGTGTTCGTTGCTGGTTCTCCCCGGTAGCAGAGAGCGAGAGCGAAAGAAGTCCCACTGGCTTTGAACAACCGATTATGGAGCAATAATTCGGATGCCAAAACTTCAGCGCTGTCTCTCATTACACCCAGCAGTACCATCCACATCCTTGACTTGGGCTTCTCCTAGATACAGTGCATTCAGAAAGTATTCAGAGCCCTTTACTTTTTTCACATTTTGTTACGTTACAGCCTTATTCTAAAATTGATTAAATTGTCCCCCCCATCAATCTACACACAGTACCGCATAATGACAAAGAAAAACATGTTTTTTATACATTTTTGCAAATTTATTACAAATACAAAATGGAAATATCACATTAATATAAGTATTCAGACCCTTTACTCAGTACTTTGTTGAAGCACCTTTGGCAGCGACTACAGCCTTGAGTCTTCTTGGGTATGTTGCTACAAGCTTGGCACACCTGTATTTGAGTTTCTCCCATTCTTCGCGTACCGCACATACACAGACAGGGGGAGTTATCCATTTTAGAATAATGCTGTAACGTAACAAAATGTGGAAATATTCAAGGGGTCTGAATACTTTCTGAATGCCCTGTATGTACATATAACTAGGAATAAAAGTAACAGATAGTAAACATGTTAGTGCAAAAAAGGGTCAATGCAGGTAGTCCGGGTAGCTATTTGGTTAACTATTTAACTATTCAGGAGTCTTATGGCTTGGGGGTAGAAGCTGTTCAGGGTCTTGTTGGTTCCAGACTTGGTGCATCAGCACCTCTTGCTGTGAGGTAGCAGAGAGAACAGTCTATGACTACGGTGGCTGGATTCTTTGACAATTTTTAGGGCCTTCTTCTGACACCGCCTGGTATAGAGGTCCTGGATGGCAGGGAGCATCAATGGTACAGCTGTATAACTTTTTGAGAATCTGAGGGCCTATGCCAAATCTTTTCAGCCTTCTCGGGGGAAAAGGACTTGTCTTGCCCTATTCAGGACTGTGTTGGTGTCTTTGGACCATGAGAGCCTTAGTGTGTGGACATCGAGGAACTTGAAGCTCTCGACCCACTCCACTACAGCCATGTCAATGTGAATGGGGGCGTGCTCGGCCCTCCGTTTCCTGTAGTCCACAATCAGCTCCTTTGTCTTGCTGACGTAGAGGGAGAGGTTGTTGTCCTGGCACCACACTGCCAGGTCTCTGACCTCCTCCCTATAGGCTGTCTCATTGTCGTCTGTGATCAGGCCTACCACCATCATGTTGTCGGCAAACTTAATGATGGTGTTGGAGTTGTGAGAGGCCACACAGTTGTGGGTGAACAGGGAGTACAGGATGGGACTAAGCACACACCCCTGAGGGGTCCCCGTGTTGAGGTTCAGAGTGGTGGATGTATTGTTGCCTACCCTCACCACTTGGGGGCGTCCTGTCAGGAAGAGCTTGTACGTGGAGTAAAGGTAATTTAGAGTTTTTTTCGGCTCTATTTGCACAGAGGACGTGCTGGTAGAAATGAGGTGAAACGGATTTCAGTTCTCCTGCATTAAAATCACAGGCCACTAAGAGTGCTGCCTCTGGATGAGCTTTTCATGTTTGCTTTTGGCCTTATACAGCTCATTGAGTGCGATCTAAAAGTACCAGCATCGGTTTGTGGTGGTAAAAAGACAGCTATGAATAATCTAGATGAAAACTCTCTTGGTACGTAGTATGTTCTACTGCTTATCATGAAGTATTCTAACTCATCGGAGCAGAACCTCGAGACTTCCTTAAAAGCTGCTGTTAACAAAGACACACCCATCCACCTTGAGCATAACCGACGCTGCTGTTCTGTCCTGCCGATGCATATAGAAACCAGTTCCAGTATATGTGTATTATCCATGTCCTTATTCAGCCAAGTTTCCGAGAAACATAGGATATTACCGTTCTTAATTTCGTCACCGGCGTAGCTTCATTAAGGTGCCTGCACGCCCGCCTCTATATCGCCGTCTCTTTCTCTTCCCGAGTCTCGGGGATTAGGGTCTTGTCCGGGGTGAACAGTGCTGTTTGCATCCCACTAGTTGAAGTAGAAATCTTCATCCAAATCGAGGTTAATGATCGCTGTTCTGATGTCCAGAAGCTTTTTTTCGGTCATAGGAAACGATGGCGGAAACATTATGTCCAAAAAAAATTCGGATTAGCGAAAGAAAACACAAAATAGCAGGAGCCTGCAAACCGGCTGCAATACATTCCAACACCATTCTATAACATTGGGCAATGGATTTTGCGTGTAGTAACTCTTTCCAGTGTGCATCAGCAAGAGGCAGTTTTTTTGCAGTATTTTTGTAGCTAACATGTGATGATAAATACACACTGGATTGATGTAAACAATCATGATATCATTCTGCCAGGTAAGCATAGGCTACTCTGTAATTAACATTTAATTGAGAAGGTTTTTGGGAAATTGTTTCCATCTACCAGAAGACTTTTCATTAGTATCATCGCTAACGGCTACACAAAGTGGTAGATGCACATACACAGACAAGGGGAGTTCTCGTTGCCTCTTCAGAAAGTTGCAGGAAATATGAATCACTGATACATTCTGTTCAATATATTTAGTTGATTCCCTACTATTCAATGTATTTTTTTATTTTGTTAACTTCCAATTTAATATCTTGATTTCGTCCGCGTTCTTTGTATTGTAGATTTTATAGGGCCTTAAAATATCTGTTGTTTCAGCCATCATCCACAGGGCTGAGGATTGTTGAATGTTGTATCACTAACAGTGACAGGTACATGTAAAACCCCAGCTCTCAGAGCCGTGATGATCCATGCTGGGGGTCTGCCTCTAACACTTAGAGCTTCTGCTACTGTAAGATGAAGTATGATGATATTGTTCCTTACAGCACAGCCTGTCTGGTATCTATAAAGCAATCGAGTGATGTGAGTCATGCCATCATCAGGCCTCTACATAAGATGGTCAGTGTTCTACATTACACGGGGGGAGCTCTAATGAACTACACATTTCTACTGATCTGGAGCCAGAAACTCAGGGATTGTAGATGACACTTTGGAAAATAGAATGTAGGTGTGGGGAACTGGAAGCGAGGATGAATAGAGAGAAGGTGTGTGGGATGACAGAGAGATCACAAAGGGAGCGAGAGACAGAGAGAAACACACCAGGGGTGAAGATGGTGTCAGGAGAGAAAAGTGAAAAGAAAAAGGGACAGTTAAATGAAAAAATAGGATCTGGAGATGGTGGAGAACAGTGACATTTAAAGAGGATCTGGAGATGGTGGAGAACAGTGACATTTAAAAAGAGGATCTGGAGATGGTGGAGAACAGTGACATTTAAAGAGGATCTGGAGATGGTGGAGAACAGTGACATTTAAAGAGGATCTGGAGATGGTGGAGAACAGTGACATTTAAAGAGGATCTGGAGATGGTGGAGAACAGTGACATTTAAAGAGGATCTGGAGATGGTGGAGAACAGTGACATTTAAAAAGAGAATCTGGAGATGGTGGAGAACAGTGACATTTAAAAAGAGGATCTGGAGATGGTGGAGAACAGTGACATTTAAAAAGAGGATCTGGAGATGGTGGAGAACAGTGACATTTAAAGAGGATCTGGAGATGGTGGAGAACAGTGACATTTAAAAAGATGGCATTGCACTCAGGTGCCACATTCAGGGCCCTGGGAATATAAATGAACTTACAAAGAATGCAGAACTCTGTACACACAAACTAGTGCATTGCATTTATAATCTTGATACTTTTAACTAAACAACACTCATCCAAATGACAGTATCTACACACAAAAATAACTAGGCAGTAAATTCAGCTTTCAACCCTGGATAAATAAAAGAGCAGGAAAAACGTGTTATGAGAGTGATGTGCTTTGATACTCTCTCCCTCCCTAGATGATAGCTGGCCTAGCAGATTCATTAACCTCTGGAGTTGCCCCCACAGACCCAGGCAGAGAGAGGCATGTCTCCAAGCTCAGCCTCTGCCTTTGATTTCTCACTTACCACTGGCAGGCCAGTTAGCCAGCTCCATCCACTCCACTGAAATAATTGCCTCTTCTAACGATGCTCTCTTAAAATAATGTAAATAGCAGTGTCCATGTTTCAAAGACACCTGTAAGCTTCTTGAAGACACAGTAAACAGACAGCGACTGACTATCCAAAAGGTAATTTAATGTATATTCCCCATTCTGAAATGAATGTCTTTTGCTTTCATTCTTTTCAGCTGAAATGCTATGTAGATATTTCTGTTTGTAATAAATAGCCTACATGTTTAGGCCTAGTCACTTTCCAGGGAAAAGGTATTGTACATCTTTTGGAGAACAGTGGAAAACCGGGGTAAGTCAAATCAAAATATGATTACATTTCCAATTAACAATTTTGACACAAGACAGAGTTTGGATTTACGCAGCTGATTACAAAAAGTCAACAGTTATCGTACATAACCTCATGAAGCTGGTTTGTCACCTGGAATGCATTTCAATTAACAAGCTTGCCTTGTTAAAAGTTCATTTCTGGAATTTGTTTCCTCAATGTGTTTGAGCCAATCAGTTGTGTTGTGACAAGGTAGTATACAGAAGATATCCCCATTTGGTAAAAGTCCATATTATGGCAAGAACAGCTCAAATAAGCAAAGAGAAATGACAGTCCATCATTACTTTAAGACATGAAGGTCAGTCAATACGGAAGATATCAGAGTTACCAGCCTCAGAAACTGCAGCCCAAATAAATGCCTCACAGAGTTCAAGTAACAGGTCCATCTCAACATCAACTGTTCAGAAGAGAATAAGGCCTTCGTGGTCAATTTGCTGCAAAGAAACCACTACTAAAGGACACCAATAAGAAGAATAAGAGACTTGCTTGTGCCAAGAAACACATTACACCGGTGGAAATCTGTCCTATGGTCTGGAGTCCAAATTGGATATTTTTGGTTCCAACCGCCGTGCCTTTGTGAGATGCGGTGTGGGTAAAACGGATGATCTCCACATGTGTATTTCCCACCGTAAAGCATGAAGGAGGAGGTGTTATGGTGTGGGGGTGCTTTGTTGGTGACACTGTCTGTGACTTATTTTGAATTCAATGCACACTTAACCAGCATGGCTACCACCACATCCTGCAGCGATACACCATCCCATCTGGTTTGGGCTTAGTGGGACTATCATTTGTTTTCCAACAGGACAATGATCCAACACACCTACAGGCTGTATAAGGGCTATTTTACCAAGAAAGAGAGTGATGGAGATCTGCATCAGATGACCTGGCCTCCACAATCCCCCGACCTCAACCAAATTGAGATGGTTTGGGATGAGTCGGACCGCAGAGTGAAGGAAAAGCAGCCAGCAAGTGTTCAGCATATGTGGGAACTCCATCAAGACAGTTGGAAAAGCATTCCAGGTGAAGCTGATTGAGAGAATGCCAAGAGTGTGCAAAGCTGTCTTCAAGGCAAAGGGTGGCTACTTTGAAGAATCTCAAATATAATATAGATTTAGATTTGTTTAACACTTTTTTGATTACTACATGATTCCATGTGTTATTTCATAGGTTTGATGTCTTCACTGAAAATAGTAAAAATAAAGAAAAACCTTTTGAATGAGTAGGTGTTCTAAAATTTTTGACCGGTAGTGTAGGCCTATATTACACCACAATGAGAGATTTTATAGACCTTTTTTAAAGCATGGATTTGGGTCACAACCAGTTACTATAACAAGCAACATCTTAATGGTTATAAAACAGTGATTAATGGCCTGGGATGGTTAAAATGATCTAGTAAAAATGCCAATGCTTTATAATCCAGTCATTGATAGTAAAAATAGCTACTTACAACATATCTAACAGTCAAAATAGTGATATTCAGAATGATCACATGATAATTCCACGAGACTATTCACTTCAGTAATTTACTGTGAGGTGTTCATTGGTTATTGTTGTGCATACGAAGTACTTTTCTTATTACAGCACTTGGGAGAAATTGGTTAAAATACCATCATACCTAAATGGATTAAAAACCAACACTGCTAAAATTATCCAATGGGAGAATATGTTAAATACTTTGTCACCGTTTCATGGAATGTCTGAGCTAAAAGGACAGAAAAATACAAAGCATGTTCAACTTGGCTAAACACAAATGAGTGGGATGAATATAGGTGGTATCATTTTTTTCATCACATGACAGACACACACTGAGCCCCATGCTGTGCTGCCTGCATAACAATAAGCAGTATGCTTTGAGACATGTAGGGCTCTGGGGGCTTTTGAGTCCATTGACATATGCAAGTCGTGTCTCCCCCATCGTACAGTTCCAACTGTGTTTCGGCCGTCACGGAGGAGAGCAATTAAATAGCCTCCCCACAACAATCAATGAATTCAGAGGCAAATACCTCACCTCAGAGATAGGACAATCAATAATCACAACAGTAGTGCCTAGTAAAGGCATCCAGAAGCTCTATCAGGACTCAGTAAACATGGATTCAAAAAGCATATATAGCAATACATCCACACACAACAGCCTACAAAGCTAGTTAAAGTTGTGAAATCCACTGACATCTTTTGAAAACTAAAAGGGAATATGAAAACCAAAATGAGCATGCTCTTTAAGTCTCCCCAGCCAGCTAGCGAGCCAGCAGCCAGCCAAGCCAGGTCTCTGGGGCCAGATACAAATGGTGTGATGCAGCGCTACGAGAGATATCAGCGTTTGGTATCTAATCTCCTCGCCCTCCTAATGCACCCAGGAGTCTCTCTCTCCAGCAGCTGAGACAGAGAGGGGAGCTGACAGTTCAGAGAGCCAGCCAGGGCCAGGAGAGGAGGAGAGGAGCTGAATGTGTACCCGACAGTGATGCTGAAATTCACCTCCACCTAAATCTGCTTCTCCTCCGTTCCCAAAGGGATTCTCATTGGGCGGCCTGACACCAAAAATAAGAAATAAACGGCCTTCTTCGATAACATGTAGTCAAGGGGATTCAACAAAACAGCTCTCCTTTTCTTCTCCATCCATTTGTGGTGACTTTGATGAATGATGTAGCTCACTGCTTATGTTTAGAGCTCATCTGAAATGAATGGAACCAGACAGGAGCAAGCAGGCGCACTGCAGATACCGAGTCAGAAGTCCTATATAGACAGGAAAGTCTTGTTGGAACATTCCAGGTTATCGAATACAATAGCAAACAGTGATTTGCTGTTTCCAAAAGGTAAAAACAAGATAGGGAGAGATTTTGTTGTTTTATTACACATTTTCAACATAATTACAACCATGACTTAAAAGTACAGTTAATAGCTGGATTTTCTTTTTACATTTCCCTGTTATTCTTATACTCAGTCCTAGCATACCATGAGCTCCATCCTTGATGAGCCATCCTATTTAATGACTGCAGAATACCAGCCAATATCCTTCACAAGAACAGAACGCCAGATAAATAAAAGACACCCGTCCTACTTTTTCATTCCATCCATTTAAAATATAACACTTCTGCGAACTCTGAGACAGAGACTTTCTCTCTGTCCTTGAAAAGCACAGAACACCATCCGGCTTTTCAAGAGTCTCTCTGGATGCCACACCAGTGGCGCCTTTGACAGTGTGGCTGTAGAGACAGCGCAGCGATGAGTTTGACGTGCCATATTAAAAAGAATAACAGCCATGAAAAGTGTCACATTTGATTAGCCGAAACACATCAACCATCTGCAGAAAAGTCCCCAGACAATCTGAGAGGGTGAATATGACGTCCTGATAATAATTTATCTGCAGCAGGATGTATAATATCTTGTAGCTAAATGTATTTCCCTTCTAAACATTGTCCTCCATTGATGAAAAAGCCTGGCCAGCTAAAGTGATGACAAGTTTAATCACGTCTAACAACTGGTGGGGATAAGCTAGCTATTAACTGTTCATCACAGCAGTGCACTACACTCCAAAAATGCAGACATGAATCTAAACTTGTGTGTCACTGCACCGAGTAACCCTATGGTCATTATCTTTTAATATCACACCAACATCTCACACTCACTCTCCCCTCCCCCCTCTTCATCTTATTCATTTGAGGAGCTGCCAGGTTGTTTTCCAGTCTGACAGTTCAAGACAAGCGTGAACTTCACCACTGACACAGGACAGCTTTGCACCTGTCACAGCTTGTCTTGCTGAGGGGGAGCAGGTGCCTCTGCTGGTTATGGCAGACACAGAGATGTCTATGGAGTCTACTTTAAAAACCCTATAAAACCTCTTAGCACCTCCCCAAGACCCCACAGCTAGTCAGACAGGGGTTTATGGATCTGACAGATTTGAGATGCATAGGGAAATGTTGATTTGTTTCAGATGATAGATGCTCACCTGTTTTCCTGGTTTAGAATGACAAATACCCCACAAGCATAAAATATGCCTTAATGTTATGGTATTGTATAATTGTGTATGATATGATAGCCAGATGGCGATCTAATTACATGTAGCAAAAGCCCTATTTGGTGTAATGAACATATCATTATTGAACGGTCTGTCCTTGGATAAAGCACCCATCTAATAACAAAGTAACTGGGTAGAGACAGCACCCAAAGGGAGATGCTGGCATTAGCTCTGAGCTCCAGGAGGTGTGTGCAGTCAAGCAATACAAAACCACCAAAAAAATGTAATTTACTATTCTACATTACTGATAGGTGCAAGCCATCCAGCCCAGCAGCCTTTTGAAATACCAAGTAGCCCCTCAAAGGTTTCTGACAGCAATTAGAGGGACTGGTGAAAGACAGACACACTGAATATGAAAGACAGGAGCTCTGCATCACTGGCAGACAGCAAAAATAACACTACTGGTTGGTATTCAAATGATGCTGTGAATAACATGCGACATGCGTGCAGATATCAATTCCCTGTAGTAATGCTTGGTCGTCAAATAGCCTGTCCTACTAAACTGCTCACAGTTATTCCAACGTTTCTACATGTTTATCTGCTCTTGTTGTGTAAAATGCAGCCTTGTATATCATTAAAACTATGAAAATATCATAACACCATGAGACACATTGTAAATACACAGAGAAACAGAGTGAGTCTCCTGTGTATTCCCATCTCCCCCTCTGGGTTAGTCAGTCCACTCCTAGAATGAGATGATTGAACAGCATTGCTGGGTCTCCATTCACCCACTGTGCGTGAACTAGCCGCTCCACAGCAGCATAATTAGGGCTGGTCACTTCACAGAAATAGAGACATTATAATGGATGTCCCTGTCTCAACATGGCCCCAGGCTGGCCTTCTAATTGAGCCAGGCCTCTGATATGATGTATGGGAACATGGTGAATGGTTAACGTTGTATTTCCACCATGATAACATTGTTTTTTTTTTAACACTGTGTAGGCTACCAAACTGAATAATACTGGAAGCCAGCCTACATACTTTCAATAGCTACATACTGTAAGCAAAGCAGTTACATGAATATGGATCTCTATTGTTTGTACTGATGTGACCCAAATCCATCTCAATGTGTTTTTCTTCAAACCCTTGAATGTTGTCTAATGCTGATAATGGGAGTAATAATTTGTTGGTGCCCATCAGCCATGTGATACTGATGTCAAAACCTATGAATCATCAAGAGTGGGCAAAGTAGTTTCCATGATGGTGAAGTGTCCAACTCAGTGCATATGACTGTTGTTTAATGATGACTTCAGACCTAATACTGACAAAAAAGGAGGAGCTTCAGACCTTATAAAAGCTATTTATCACACTCAAAATAATGTTGTGTGTGGCTTGTCCTTATAAACAAAAGAGATATTATACTGAAAAAGGAGGAGCTTCAGACCTTACAAAAGCTATTTATCACACTCAAAAAACATACATACATACATACATACATACATACATACATACATACATACATACATACATACATACATACATACATACATACATACATACATACATACATACATACACATATATACAGTTGAAGTCAGAAGTTTACATACATACACCTTAGCCAAATACATACATTTAAACTCAGTTTTTCACAATTCCCTGTCTTAGGTCAGTTAGGATCACCAATTTATTTTAAGGATGTGAAATGTCAGAATAATAGTAGAGAGAATGATTTATTTCAGCTGATATTTCTTTCATCACACTCCCAGTGGGTCAGAAGTTTACATACTCTCAAATAGTATGCCTTTAAAAAGTGTGCCTTTAAATTGTTGAGCTTGAAGCCTCCCGGGTGGCGCAGTGGTCTAGGGCACAGCATCACAGTGCAAGCTGTGCCACCAGAGACTCTGGGTTCGCACCCAGGCTCTGTCGCAGCCGGCCGCAACCGGGAGGTCCGTGGGGCGATGCACAATTGGCCTAGTGTTTGACCGGTAAGGATATCCTTGTCTCATCGCGCACCAGCGACTCCTGTGGCAGGCCGGGCGCAGTGCACGCTAACCAAGGTTGCACGGTGTTTCTTGTTGTGGGTTGTGTTTTGGAGGACCTTCGTCTCTCAACAAAGTCAAGGTATTGGAGTGGCCTCAGGTCTTTGTGATGGCCACTCCATTACCTTGACTTTGTTGTCCTTAAGCCATTTTGTCACAACTTTGGAAGTATGCTTGTGGTCATTGTCCATTTGGAAGACCCATTTGCGACCAAGCTTTAACTTCCTGACTGATGTCTTGAGATGTTGCTTCAATATATCCACATAATTTTCCTCCTCATGATGCCATCTCTTTTGTGAAGTGCACCAGTCACTCCTGCAGCAAAGCACCCCCACAACATGATGCTGCCACCCCCGTGCTTCACGGTTGGGATGGTGTTCTTCGGCTTGCAAGCGTCCCCCTTTTCCTCCAAACATAAGGATGGTCATTATGGCCAAACAGTTCTATTTTTGTTTCATCAGCCAGAGGACATTTCTCCCAAATGTAAGATTTTGTCCCCATGTGCAATTTTTTATGGCAGTTTTAGAGGTGGCTTCTTCCTTGCTGAGCAGCCTTTCAGGTTATGTCGATAAAAGTACTTGTTTACCTGTGGATATAGACACTTTTGTACCTGTTTCCTCCAGCATCTCCACAAGGTCCTTTGCTGTTGTTCTGGGATTGATTTGCACCTTTCGCACCAAAGTACATTAATCTCTAGGAGACAGAACGTGTCTCCTTCCAGAGCGGTATGACGGCTGCATGGTCCCATGGTGTTTATACTTGCGTACTATTGTTTGTACAGATGAACGCGGTACCTTCAGGCATTTGTAAATTGTTCCCAAGGATGAAGCAGACTTGTGGAGGTATACCATTTTCTTCTGAGGTCTTGGCTGATTTGTTTTGATTTTCCCATGATGTCAAGCAAAGGGGCACTGATTTTGAAGGTAGGCCTTGAAATACATCCACAGGTACATCTCCAATTGACTCAAATGATGTCAATTAGCCTATCAGAAGCTTCTAAAGCCATGACATCATTTTCTGGAATTTTCCAAACTACTTAAAGGCACAGTCAACTTAGTGTATATAAACTTCTGACCCACTGGAATTGTGATACAGTGAATTATAAGTGAAATAATCTGTCTGTAAACGATTGTTGGAAAAATGACTTGTGTCATGCACAAAGTAGATGTCCTAACCAACTTGCCAAAAGTATAGTTTGTTAAGAAGAAATTTGTGGAGTGGTTGAAAAACAAGTTAATGACTCCAACCTAATGTATGTAAACTTCCGACTTCAACTGTGTGTGTGTGTGTGTGTGTGTGTGTATATAGTATATATATATATATATATATATATATATATATATATATATATATATATATATATATATATATATATATATATATATATATATATATATATATATACATACATACACACACATATATATATATACATACACACACACATTTTTTTTTTTTTAACATGTGGCTTGTCCTTATAAACAAAGAGGTATTATACTTCAGAAATTAACTCAAGCTGCTGTCTTCGTCGGTTTGTTTTGGGACACCCATAGGGGTAAGCAAGCTATTTGGAGAAGCAAATATCAGCTGGACTCCACTAAAGCAAATCAACACGACTCCACTCCTCATGCTGACGGCCAACAGATGAGCCCAGCCAAGCCCTCCCCAGGAGGTCTGCAATGGCCACCACAGCAGTCATGTGTTTAATGTGAGACAAGATTGCTCACTCTTCCAACCAGAGCCCAGAAATTTCCCTCCATCCACTCATCTTAATATCAAGATTGGAGGAAATATGGTTCAGGGAAAGCCAGAAAATCAGTGACTCCCAGAGATACTGGCATGAAAGGGACATAAGAGAGACTCTCTGACTCCGTATCGCCAATTGAAAGGCAAATAGTTTCTTCTCCAAAGTGCTCTGGGGATATGTTTGACCAGAGACATAGGACATGAAAGGGAAATAGTTTCTTCTCCAAGGTGCTCTGGGGATATGTTTGACCAGAGACATAGGACATGAAAGGGAAATAGTTTCTTCTCCAAGGTGCTCTGGGGATATGTTTGACCAGAGACATAGGACATGAAAGGGAAATAGTTTCTTCTCCAAGGTGCTCTGGGAATATGTTTGACCAGAGACATAGGACATGAAAGGGAAATAGTTTCTTCTCCAAGGTGCTCTGGGGATATGTTTGACCAGAGACATAGGACATGAAAGGGAAATAGTTTCTTCTCCAAGGTGCTCTGGGAATATGTTTGACCAGAGACATAGGACATGAAAGGGAAATAGTTTCTTCTCCAAGGTGCTCTGGGGATATGTTTGACCAGAGACATAGGACATGAAAGGGAAATAGTTTCTTCTCCAAGGTGCTCTGGGGATATGTTTGACCAGAGACATAGGACATGAAAGGGAAATAGTTTCTTCTCCAAGGTGCTCTGGGAATATGTTTGACCAGAGACATAGGACATGAAAGGGAAATAGTTTCTTCTCCAAGGTGCTCTGGGGATATGTTTGACCAGAGACATAGGACATGAAAGGGAAATAGTTTCTTCTCCAAGGTGCTCTGGGGATATGTTTGACCAGAGACATAGGACATGAAAGGGAAATAGTTTCTTCTCCAAGGTGCTCTGGGGATATGTTTGACCAGAGACATAGGACATGAAAGGGAAATAGTTTCTTCTCCAAGGTGCTCTGGGAATATGTTTGACCAGAGACATAGGACATGAAAGGGAAATAGTTTCTTCTCCAAGGTGCTCTGGGGATATGTTTGACCAGAGACATAGGACATGAAAGGGAAATAGTTTCTTCTCCAAGGTGCTCTGGGGATATGTTTGACCAGAGACATAGGACATGAAAGGGAAATGACGAGGAAAATATCTGTTCACTTTGAGGCGCTTACACTCCACAATAACCATCAGAACTGAGTACTCAGAGAGAAAACACATTGAATGACTGTTTGCTGACCCTACAGTTTGTACTGGGCTGTGTTTGAAGTGGGCAATCTGGAGAGAGAGGAAAGTGAAAGAGAAAGAGAGCAAAAGAGAGAAATGGTTGTATCAGGAAGACTGTAATAGGGGCCCTGCTCATTCAAGTACTTTGTGCTCCTTATGCTGCTGGACATTATGGTCAACCCACTGCTACTGTAGGATAAATGGTGGTAGGCTATATAGAACCAAAAATAGTTAAATGGTTCGCTTCATATAACTCCCTCAAAATACACACACAACAGTTGTTGTTTATTTGTTGTGTAATTACTTTACATCTAAACGTCTAATATATATCCTCCCACTCAAATAACAGAGTGAATAGGAAGTGTGTCATTTGGAGCAGCTTATACAGCCTGGTCTCAGGGTAACCTGGTCAGGCTTTGGCCTCAGTCCCCTTCCCAGCAGAGGGACATCTGTCCCAGGAGGATTCCTCCTGGCTGGGCCTGGCAGGGAGAGGAGAAGTGTTGATACCAGCCCAGCCCTGCCAGGGCCCCACCGCTGAGAGCAGGTCAGAGACCAGCCTGTCAGCCTATCCTTCTCAGCATGAGCCTGGCTAATGAATAGTCAACACAAACTGCTGAGGCTAAAGCAGAAGTTAGTTGAGGGCTCGAGCAAAGAGCAGAGAGAGGACATAGACGTTTGGTGGCTGTTTGTTTGTTTTATAGCAGCCCTAACTATTGTTGAAGAGGAAATTCCATTTATTCAATGGCCTATTGGGTTGAAATAATGTTACTGTTACAGTGGGGCAAAAAAAGTATTTAGTCAATTGTGCAAGTTCTCCCACTTAATAAGATGAGAGAGGCCTGTAATTTTCATCATAGGTACACTTCAACTATGACAGACAAAATGGAGAAAAAAAAATCCAGAAAATCACATTGTAGGATTTTTTAATGAATTTATTTTCAAATTATGGTGGAAAATAAGTATTTGGTCACCTACAAACAAGCAAGATTTCTGGCTCTCACAGACCTGTAACTTCTTCTTTAAGAGGCTCCTCTGTCCTCCACTTGTTACCTGTATTAATGGCACCTGTTTGAACTTGTTATCAGTATAAAAGACACCTGTCCACAACCTCAAACAGTCACACTCCAAACTCCACTATGGCCAGGACCAAAGAGCTGTCAAAGGACACCAGAAACAAAATTGTAGACCTGCACCAGGCTGGGAAGACTGAATCTGCAATAGGTAAGCAGCTTGGTTTGAAGAAATCAACTGTGGGAGCAATTATTAGGAAATGGAAGACATACAAGACCACTGATAATCTCCCTCGATCTGGGGCTCCACGCAAGATCTCACCCCGTGGGGTCAAAATGATCACAAGAACGGTGAACAAAAATCCCAGAACCACACGGGGGACCTAGTGAATGACCTGCAGAGAGCTGGGACCAAAGTAACAAAGCCTACCATCAGTAACACACTACGCCGCCAGGGACTCAAATCCTGCAGTGCCAGACGTGTCCCCCTGCTTAAGCCAGTACATGTCCAGGCCCGTCTGAAGTTTGCTAGAGAGCATTTGGATGATCCAGAAGAAGATTGGGAGAATGTCATATGGTCAGATGAAACCAAAATATAACTTTTTGGTCAAAACTCAACTCGTCGTGTTTGGAGGACAAAGAATCCTGAGTTGCATCCAAAGAACACCATACCTACTGTGAAGTATGGGGGTGGAAACATCATGCTTTGGGGCTGTTTTTCTGCAAAGGGACCAGGACGACTGATCCGTGTAAAGGAAAGAATGAATGGGGCCATGTATCGTGAGATTTTGAGTGAAAACCTTCCATCAGCAAGGGCATTGAAGATGAAACGTGGCTGGGTCTTTCAGCATGACAATGATCCCAAACACACCGCCGGGCAACGAAGGAGTGGCTTCGTAAGAAGCATGTCAAGGTCCTGGAGTGGCCTAGCCAGTCTCCAGATCTCAACCCCATAGAAAATCTTTGGAGGGGGTTGAAAGTCCGTGTTGCCCAGCAACAGCCCCAAAACATCACTGCTCTAGAGGAGATCTGCATGGAGGAATGGGCCAAAATACCAACAACAGTGTGTGAAAACCTTGTGAAGACTTACAGAAAACGTTTGACCTCTGTCATTGCCAACAAAGGGTATATAACAAAGTATTGAGAAACTTTTGTTATTGACCAAATACTTATTTTCCACCATAATTTGCAAATTAATTAATTAAAAATCCTACAATGTGATTTTCTGGATTGTTTTCCCTCATTTTGTCTGTCATAGTTGAAGTATACCTATGATGAAAATTACAGGCCTATCTCATCTTTTTAAGTTGGAGAACTTGCACAATTGGTGGCTGACTAAATACTTTTTTGCCCCACTGTTTATTCATGATCTGTATACACTGTTGGCTCTCAGTATCTCAGTCTCTACGTGGTTGTTTTCTTTCCTCTTTAGCACTTCATTGATTAATGTCATTGATTGACTAGATAAAACCCCCTCTGGATATTCCTGGCCTAAATGAGGATTTAATTGAAAAGTAACAACCAAAACAGTTGTTGATGCAGACTGCATAATTCAGAAAATCTGTAGTGAATTACAAATATTTTTACTTTCACTATGTGATTTTCAGCTTCGGGAAATGCTAACCGACTCTCTGTCAACAGCAGGGGCACTATAATACTTAACCCACCTTGGAGTCCTCCAGGTCTAGTGTGCCCCACCCCTGCTTTGTGCTAAGTCCCTGTCACATTTAGGTAAGAGGCAGTGGGAGAGTCATGCACCTGTAGAGGTGTTTGTCAGCCTGGTTTGTCTGGGTCCAGCCCACTGGCCAGAGGTTGACCCACACACCCTGGAGGAGCAGGTAATGAGCTGCTCACACCCTGATGAGGGGCTCAACTTTTTTTCTGCACATTCATTTTTGGACACCAAGATGCTTCCCGTTTTTAAACTGGTTTACCCAATGATGTTTTACCAGGGCAACATATTCCATGGTGGAATATCAGGCAGTTTTCCTCCCTCTGCTTTTCCTTGGATTAAAAGTTAATGAGTCAGAGGGATCTCACTTCTGTCACTGATCACACAACTCAATCAGAGAAATGATACCATGCATGTTATCATACTAGTATCTGCTAGTAATACCAGTGGGCACAATGGTGATGGTAGAAGAAGATTTGGCAGAAGTAAGCCTCTGATATTCACTTTGTTATAGGGGATCATCTATAGGGTATCTTGCTCAAGGGCATGGAGGCACTTAGCCCCACACGCAATCTTTTCTTCTCGACAGTCCATTTTTCTACCCATGCCAAACGTCTGCCCACACATCTGCTGAGCTGACAGCCAAGCAGTTGGGATCCCAAACACAAGATGATAAAGCCAGACAATACACATTTAGCTGAATGATGCAATTGTAAAATAGACAAGAGGAAGCCAGATACAGTGTTGGTGCAACATCAGAGTATGAGTCTCCAGCACAGATATTTTGGCCCTCCAGCTAAGTAAGTCTTTTGACTTATTTGCATTGTTGCGGGGGAACGAACGAAGGGGCCTCCTTCACCAAACTAAAGTTGGCACTATGCATTCAGGCTGGTAGCGTTCTCCTGGCATCCGCCAAACCCAGATTCTGTCAGACTGCCAGATGGCAAAGCGTGATTCATCACTCCAGAGAAAGTGTTTCCACTGCGCCAGAGTCCAAAGGCGGCAAGCTTTACACCACTCCAGCCGACACTTGGCATTTCGCATGGTGACCTTAGGCTTGGGTGCGTCTGTTTGTCAGTGGAGATTGCATGGCTGTGTGCTCGATTTTATGCACGTCAGCAATGGGTGTGGCTGAAATAACCGAATCCACTAATTGAGCGTGTCCACATACTTTTGTAGATACAGTGTATTTCTGCTTCCACTCTTGTACTGCCATGAGCATTGTCAGTGTACTAAATATGAACTATTATTTGACAGAAAACGGTAGGCTATATAGATTTGACCATAACAAAATGTGGTTCAATAACTGCATTATTAGAACATGAATTAACCCAAGGCGCTTAACTGATATTAATGTACAAAATACATAGCTCATCCTCCTACCTCAGGTGTTCCCTTATAAAGAAAAACACCTTCGCATCACTTGCCTCCACTCTGAACACACTCTCTCCCTCTATACCAGCAGCATCTTCCTAGTGTTTACGGTTTCCTTTCTGAATTTTGCTCACTCATATCATTACAATTGAACCAAATGAAACATTAGAGCGCAGAAACATACCGTTCCCGGAGATGTGGTTCACTAACTCTGCGTGTCCACCTTGCCTTGTGGAGGCAGTAAGTTGGATGTAGAGTCCCATGTAATGTAAAGTCCCTACTATCACCCCAAAGGCACCCATCTCTTTTGTCTGAGATTCCAGTATTCTTTGCCACTCTCTCACATTAGGTGTAGTAAGTTTACAAAATAAAATCCAGTTAACGTGTTGTAACAGTTTGAGACTAAAGCACCGGTCGCTGATTAGAAGCGGTGTGATGGTGCAGCCGCCCGCTAGTTCAAGTCGCTGATATGTCTCCTCAGCTTGATCGGCTTTGGATGCGACTGAGGGAGATTTTCCTTCACACAAAAAGGGGAGTGCCTTGGCTTGCAATGGGGAATATCAATTAGACGGAATGATCTGAGCGAGTGATTTATTGAATAAACTTTTACAAGACTGTAATTCTTAGAGCTGTAGAACCATCCGTCATTGACAAACTATCCGTCTGAACTGCATTAGCATAAAGACACACGATGCAAAGCGGAAGAAAAAAAAAGACAATTGACGTAACAAAAGTACTTGGTCAATTAAGCCTGTTGGATATCAACAGGTGGACGATTAATTAATGTCTTTGCCTTCATCAGCGACATGTTGCTAATCTCAATTCGAAGGCAAGTTTTAATGCGATTCAAAAATCAATAATGTTATGACTGGTGTATTTAGGTTTTGGAGGTCTGACTGCATGCTGTGTGGTATTGCGCTCATATGATCCCCCTAAAGCGAGTGACAGAAACATCCTATCACTGCTTTGCTATCATCAAACATTCCATGCGCCGCAAAACTCAAGCAATGTTAATGTCAATGTTAATGTAGGCAGCTCCGCATGACCGTTAATATGGAATTTGAGAAAGAGGTATACTGAGGGCAATTTATAGTTTTGGGAGGAAATATTTTCCTGATCGTCAAGCCTAACATAGGCTATTGTCTCCGGTTTGGTCGTAAAAGCACACAAAGGCATCAATGCCATTTCAGCACCATGGACAGCACCAAATGAACAGGATGCGCTCTGCACCCCGAATGCAGCTGCACACATAGTGAACAGACTATGGGATAGCATAGCACCATTGGGAATGGAATTGCTTAAATGATCTTCTCCATAGAAATATAATAAGTAACACACTATGTAAATATTCTGTTGCAGCCAGGAACATTGAGCATGTATTTCTTCTCATTAACTTTGTCTTATCATGTTTAGAGATAGTGTTATTTATTTTGTTTTAATAGCCATTCAAGGCAAACGGTCTAGAACAAGAATCTGTAAACCAGGATTGAAGAACACTGCTACAGAATTTAACTAAAGATCATGTGGTTAATAATGGTAATTCAGTGTCCATTCCATGAGATAGCTCCTTTACCATGAAAAGTGTAATGATTTAAGGGTCTTACATTGAATCTTCCACCAGAACCCAATATATTAAATAACATTCAAGATACAGTTTGTCTTCCCACCCTGTACACTAAGGAAGCAGGGACAAAAATCACAGCACAGTTCTATTCAATCACTTGTAAAACACAATTATTCTACCTCCTCTCAGCTGTGAAAATTCTGTACAGCAACTGTTAACACGGAGGCATCATAATCACTGATAAGAGATACATAGGGTGTGTTCCTTAGAATACAATATGCAAATGACCATTCTCTAGTTATAAGCAATATTAGAGCGTAGGTTGCAGAGCAGCTGTTACGCTGTTGGAGAATGGCCTCCTATGTCTCCTCCCCGTCGTGACGCCGCCACAGCAACCCGAGACATGAGTGATTGGCATGGCAAGATTGCTCCCACATGCTCTTGACAAGCATCACTATGGTGATGTCCTTGAGTCTCTGCATGAGCCTGGGCCGGTGGCTCGCTCTCATTTGCATGTTAAGTTCGATGCTGTGGCAAAGAGAGCATCAATAAAAATGCACTCCCTCATATGACACCCCCGATCACATATGGCCTCTAACGCATCACACACACGCACACAAACAGGATTTATTAAAACTACTTTAAGATTCTAGTTACCAGGGAGATGGCAGTAATTGAGCGTGAAAAGTGTTGGGATATCTTGTAAATCCATGACCTACTGCACCAGCAGAGCATTAGACTGAACAGCTGTGAGCAATATGAAGCATTCCATTTCTAAAACTGAATTTTTTATGTAAACATCTATGCTGAGGAAAGTGGCATTAGGTGAGCATGGGGCATAAGCACTGAAGAGTAAACAAAGACATGGGACAGAAAGCTGTACTATTGAAGAATAAGCATAATAATAGTCTGCATCACATTAGCCAGGAGGGAGATGTTTTGTATGAAAAGGCTCTTGCAGGCCTTGAATTTGAGGGAGGAGAGAGAATGGTCTGTGCCCAATGTAGCTGTGTGTGCTATTCTGCTTCCTTCAATAACGGCAGAATTGCATGAAATCCCTCGTTACTCTCCCAAGGACAGTGCAGACAAGGTAGTGTGGGTTGACAAGGATTTTCACACATTTACACATGATCAAACCACAGAGCCCACATATAGGAATGTTTTCCAAGCACATATTATTTATATTTTAAAGCAAAAATGTTACTTTTGTTTTGTTTTCTTTTAATAAGATGTGCGAACAAAGCCAACCCGGCCTATTCCACTGGGATTCACTGGGAAATAATATGAAAATCCATGGTGCAGTATGATACCGGGGCATTTATGCCATCATGGGAATCCCAGGCATCAGACCACATTACCACTCTATGTGCAGGATATGTCCCCCTGTGACTTCACAATCCAACTGCGGCAGACCTTCTGTATAGAAGAGGCATATATTCAGACATCATTCTCCCTTGAAGTGGAGATACAGAAAATGCCATGTTTAAAAACATTACATGTGTATACTTGAAATAATAATACCATCCTAGTCTTACCAGTTGATGGCAAAAGGCCTGAGAGTGGATGGCTAGGCATCCTTTAAGGTTGTATGTCATCATGCCCCTGGCCTACACTGGTCTTTCCTCAACCTCGCTTACTGCATATACAACCCTGCCAACAGTAACAAAAGTTGGAATGCCATGTAATTAATCTGCACAAAAAACTATGTAACAGAAATCTTTCTACCTTATAAGTCTTTTTCTCAAAATAATAACTGAAATGAGGTGTAAATGAGGGTTTTGTTTTCACACAAAAAAACATCTTATCCAGATAGGATTTTATTACCAAATGTTTATTATAAAACACACAACTCAAAACACCAAACATGTGCATCTGAAATAGTTGCAGCTCAAGACTGCGTATCTTTGTTAATATATTTTGAGTCACTATGGTCCATTACATGTTCCAGCCCAGAGAGAACAATCAATACACCTTCTCTGCACTTGCTGGACCCTGGTATCTTCTGTCTGAGTGTGTGGAGACCCCCCGTCCATGTCGAAGCTCTGACCGCTGGTCAGGTCACTCCCCCCAGTGGTTGGTTAGGGTTAGAAGTTCTCCAGCAGGTCCATGATCCTCTTCTGCTCGCTCTCTTTGAACTCCTCACTCTTCCCATCACCAATGTTTTCAGCATACTCTGAAAAAGACACACCCCCAAGTTGAGTTTGGCTGACTATGAGCTCTTCATGCAGTCTTCTTTTAATCAAACCTCTCCATGGGCATGGATCCTGTAATCCACACACATCAAGGGAACTCAACCCTAGGAGGATGTTCCTGAATTACAATGACACAACTCCCACTCTTTTCCTATCTCTCACATCCAACCCCAGCATTCGTGTGTGAACACAGAGCACACACCCAGTTCTCCATACGTGAGTAAAATAACCCAGGGTTTTGTACCAAGACCAGACTACAAAAAGGAGAGATTTGGAAAAGGCTGCAGTCTAGAAACCTAGAAAAATAATTGGTGGTATACCTTGTTTAAAAAAAAAACTGAAACTGTATCTCCAACCCGATGTTCTAGCCTGTCAATCCAGTGGTATCAGTGCAGTATACTGAATGTTTATTGCTACATCCCCTGACTTACACCTCATCTCTCAGGGTAACATAACTTCAGCTTTTATCCCCTGACTTACACCTTGTCTCTCAGGGGTACATAACTTCAGCCTATATCCCCTGACTTAAACCTCGTCTCTCAGGGGTACATAACTTCAGCCTATATCCCCTGACTTACACCTCATCTCTCAGGGGTACATAACTTCAGCTTTTATCCCCTGACTTACACCTTGTCTCTCAGAGGTACATAACTTCAGCCTATATCCCCTGACTTAAACCTCGTCTCTCAGGGGTACATAACTTCAGCCTATATCCCCTGACTTACACCTCATCTTTCAGGGGTACATAACTTCAGCCTATATCCCCTGCCTTACACCTCGTCTCTCAGGGGTACATAACTTCAGCCTATATCCCCTGACTTACACCTCATCTCTCAGGGGTACATAACTTCAGCCTATATCCCCTGACTTACACCTGATCTCTCAGGGGTAAATAACTTCAGCCTATATCCCCTGACTTACACCTCGTCTCTCAGGGGTACATAACTTCAGCCTATATCCCCTGACTTACACCTCGTCGCTCAGGGGTAATTAACTTCAGCCTATGTTCCCTGCCAACTCACACTACACTAGACACTTCTCTGATTGAGGCAAACTCACTGTGGAAATCCTGTCACACAGGCGTAGCCTCAAAGCAGCAGTCTATTTGTGAGTAATGTGAAGGAGAGTTTGCAGAGGCCAAGAGTAGGTAGCTCCCACTTGCACACTTGCAGGATTACCAGTTAAGCCCTGGGACCTTGAGAGAGGATTGCCCCAAAAAAACGTTATTTTAAAATGCCAGAAAATAAATAATACATTCGTTTTTCTGACAATGGCCTGGGGCAAGAGGAAAAACATGCCTCCAATAAAATTCTAGGGTGAATCACAAAAAGCCTGCACAGAGAAGACTAATCTCCTCATGAATTTCACTGTCCACAGCCACGACCATGAGCAGAAATTCAACACTAGACACAGTGGTATCAAGCAGTAACAAAAAAAAGGATTCCAAATTGTTTCTTGAAGTCCAACAGTCTACATCGTACCTTGCTCATTCAGCCCAAATGTGTGTGTGTGAGCTAGCAGGGTTCCCTAAGTAACCCACACAATCCCAACATCCCCTGGAATTAGCTTCAAGACAGACAGACTCACTATCCAGAACCACTGGCTGGCATTCTGAGGCACTCCTCCTGTCACCGCGGCAACCAGGCTGAGGGGAATATGGCGTGACAAACGCTGCCACCATTTGCCGGGTCACCAACTAGGGCTTCCTGCTCGGTCACAAATGTCAAACTTAATTTTCGTACAAGTCTCACTGTTGACAAGTAGGTTAATCATCCAAGGATATCTTGCAGAATGGAGAAACCTTTGAAAATGAATGACTCCTGACAATTTCATCTGACTCCTGACACTTTCAACTGTCACCTCTGATGTGTCACTGATGAGCTTACAAACTGAAGATAACAGGGAGTGCAGACTGCTGCAGTGCTTGTCAAGACACTGAAGAACTGCAATGCTACATTTCCACCAAGAACAACACGTTTAAATCTGTAGTTAGTAGTCTGGAAGACAGAGGACATGACAGTCACACACAACATGACCATGGGATCATTATGATTCTGGATGGCACCGTCCACCACACAGACTTCACAGGTTGGGCCCTTTTACTGAGCTTGCTGTCGATCTGAGTTAGTCTATTAGGCCACAGCTGGTGCTGGGTAATTTGAGAAAGCTACATTCTTAATTCCCCAACACAGTTTCATTGATACCTTGCTTTCACAGAACCTCCCAGACTGAGCTGAGGGCCAAAAAGCCCCATCCGGTGGGAGCGAGTCAGACAATAAGGTCATTTGACCCGGCATGGACACTGGGGCTGCTGGACAATAGAGGCCTGGACATACAGTGCCTTCGGAAAGTATTCATAGACTATTCCCCCCTCAAAATTACGTTACAGCCTTAATCTAAAATTGATTAAAAAAATGTTATCTTCAGAAATCTATACACAATACTCCACAATGAGAAAGCAAACAGGAATACCTTAAGTATTCAGACCCTTTGCTTTTGAGACTCAACAACAGGTGCATCCTGTTTCCATTGATCACCCTTGAGATGTTTCCACAAATTGGAGTCCACCTATGGCAAATTCAACTGGTTGGACATGATTTGAAAAGGTACACACCTGCCTATATAAAAGGTCCCTTAGTTGACAGTGCATGTCACAGCAAAAACCAAGCCATGGAGTTGAAGGAATTGTCTTTAGAGCTCTGAGACAGAATTGTGTTGAGACACAAATTTGGGGAAGGTTACCAAAAAATGTCTGCAGCATTGAAGGTCCTCAAAAACACAGTGGCCTCCATCATTCTTAAATGGAAGAAGTTTGGAACCACCAAGACCCTTCCTAGAGCTGGCCGCCCGGCCAAATTGAGCAATCGGGGGAGAAGGGCCTTGGTCAGGGATGTGACCAAGAACCCGATGGTCACTGACAGAGCTCTAGAGTTCCTCTGTGGAGTTCATCTGTGGAGAACATTCCAGAAGGACAACCTTCTCTGCAGCACTCCACTAATCAGGCATTTATGGTAGAGTGGCCACTTGGAGTTTACCAAAAGGCCCCTAAAGACTCTCAGACCATGAGAAACAAGATTATCTGGTCTGATGAAACCAAGATTTAACTATTTGGCCTGAATGCCAAGCATCACACCTGGAGGAAACTTGGCACCATCCCTACAGTGAAGCATGGTGGTGGCAGCATCATGCTGTGGGGATGTTTTCAGCGGCAGGGACTGGGAGACTAGTCAGGATCGAGGCAAAGATGAACGGAGTAAAGTAGAGAGAACTTTGATGAAAACCTGCTCCAGAGTGCTCAGGACCTCAGACTGGGGCGAAGCTTCACCTTCCAACAGGACAACGACCCGAAACACACAGCCAAGACAACGCAGGAGTCTCAATGTCCTTGAGTGGCCAAGCCAGAGCCCGGACTAAATGTAATATTGTAAATGTGATATTTCACTTATTTTTTGAATACATTGGCACCAAAAAATATATATACTGTTTTTGCTTTGTCATTATGGGGTATTGTGTGTAGATTTATGAGGGAAAAAAACTATTTATTCCATTTTAATAATTTTAGAATAATAATAACCTAACAAAACGTGGAAAAGTCAAGGGGTCTGAATACAATCCGAAGGCACTGTATATCCTGCACCATCTGGAGCAGACAGAATGTAATATGCCTAGGGTTTCCCAAACTTGGTCCCGGGGACCCCAATGGGTGCATGTTTTTTTTCTTCCCCCAAGCACTACACAGCAGATTCAAACAATCAATTGATCCTAAAGCTTTGAACATTTGAATCATCTGTGCAGTGTTAGAAAAAACCAAAACGTGCACCTCTTGGGATCCTGAGGACCGAGTTTGGCAAACGCTGGCCTAGTGTATAATGGAATAAAAGTGATTACATAAGTATTAATTAAAGAGCCATTGACATCCTCGCTGCATCTATTTAACCTTTTCATACTGCCATTTCCAATGCAGGAGTCAGCCTTTTAATTGGAGAGGTCAGGGGTGAGCGTCCCACTCTGTGGGCGCACACACACACACACACATCTGAGCATGAATATAAAGTGACTCGAGGGACAGGAGACCGGGGATGAGGGGCTCGTGCTGCAGATCAACATGACATTCGCTACCCTGTCCAGGCTGTGACACATGACGGATGGCTCCATTTACACCACTACATGTCACCAGGGCTGAAAGAGCCATGCAGTCCACAGCTTCCCAGTATTAGTTGACAATGACATACAAGTCAATAAATAACTGAAAATACAATAACATGAATATATCAACTAAAACCAGAGAGGACAGATGTATTTATGACCTTTAGGTGAAGAAGGAAAGAGTGAGGCTGTTAAATATACTAGTGTTGTATGGCTTCGGAGTAAATCCATGTCAGTGCTAGTCTCTCTGCCTCTAGCAGGGTGGGAAGTGGACTCTCACCTCTCATGATGTGCCGCACCACCTTGACAGAGCCTCCCCTCAGGTTGAGGATCTGATGCACCCTCTGCTGCAGCTGAGAGGAAAAAAGGAAAGACAGGGTCATGACTTTCACCGAATCCCTGATAACGGTAGCAGACTGTACACTGTGACATACAGTTACACTATTTCACTCAGAGGTTTCGCTAAGAAGATAACTAGAAGGTACCAGAAGCAGGAGCTGAATCTCCATATACATTGTGCATACAGACATCCTACCTGGGATATCCCAGAGTTGCTGATCTCCACCATGATATAACAGAGGAGCTGGAGGACAAACAGTCCAGCATCCAGCCTCCGTAGGTAGAACTCATCCTCCATCACATCATCCAGAATCTCACCACGTTTAACCATGTCCTGTCACACACACACACACACACACACACACACACACACACACACACAAAACACACACAAAAAGGGAGGGATAAAAATTGAAGGAATCATTCATTCAAGTGTTGTTTCTCAACCTTTGCACATTCAATTTCTTTATTGATCATGTCAACCCGCAAATCAATTGATTAAAGAGTTAAGTGGCTAGAGGATCTGCTCTGTTGGCATACACACCTACATAGTTATCAATCTTAACAAATCGGTCCGTATGCCAATAATGTATGGCTGTCAATGCACGACGGCCACATTAATCATCATTCTGAGCCATTGAAACAGACTGAGAAGGGGCTTCTAGTATGTGGTGCCTAACTCCTAACAATGACGACTTGACAGTGAAGAACTTCAACAGAACTCTGATGTGCATGTTAGCCATTACCCTGCTTCCAGCCCAGGTGGGGAACATGACAGTCGGCATTCTTTAATGGATATAATCACACTGCTGGACATTGGCCTCCTCCCTCAGGACTAAATCTCCTTTCAAGGGATATTCTGGCATCAGAACCCCTTGGAGAGGGAGTCATATTTCTGGCATGCACACAGCAGCAAAAGTGTGCTTTAGTAGACGAACAAAGGGCATCTAACAGGAAAATGAAATCGACACTCTATATATGCGCAAACAAATAGAGGATCCTTTAAAGGGGTTTGTGATGAAAACAAATTGCTCTTCAAAATGAGGAGCCAAAGGGTAATACTGTGTGCTTGACATTTAGATTCAAATACTGAAGCTGGTCTGTCTGTTGGTTTGAATTTGAAAGCATTACAACATTTAAGGGCTTCATCAATTCAAATAAATCATATCAAGACACATTCACGCTAGAAAAATGTACGACGTTAATCTTAAAATATCTTAAGTCTGTTTCACAGTATAAATTCAGATAACTATTTTGGGAACTTGCAAGAATTAGCAACTCTAGCCTGTTTAGATGTAAAACAATAGTTTTTTAAATCATGGGCAGGCCTATCTTTAAAAAAAACATTAAAATGGAGGAAAACTTTTCCTCTGGGGAGAAGGCTGGTGCAGCTTTCAGAACAAAACGGCTGCTTGTTCCAAGGCGGTCCTCTCACACAGGCTTGCTACTGCATCAGATCCAGTGGATAAAAATGGCTGTATATGCTAATGTATAGCAAACCCTAGGGACAAGGGGACTAGCACACATACCAGTTAGTCCGTCCTCATTACACAGTAAATTATTGGAGTGAAGAAAAACATTTTCAAAGGAAGCCTGGATGACTCAATTAAAAGGCATAAAGGTCTGACAACCGACTGCCAAGGAGAAAGTAATAAGGACAGATTCTTATTCTTTTCCCTCTCCACATCCTATTCCGGCGCAGGTGTTAATATGACAACAGCAAAATGGAACGAACGCTAGCTCCATGCTTTTCCTCTGGTGGGATGCAAAGACTGAATTAATGTGACTTCCTTGTCAGCACCTCCTTTGAGCTTACTGTAGCCATCTGTAGGGCTTACTGAATCCTTTCACTTGTGTTGTGTAAGAGTAGCTGAGGTAAAGGGAGAAAAACATGCTAAGAAGGAGAGAGATGCTGATTTTCCCTTTTGATAATCGCACAGGTGACCATGTAGGTCAGGGATCATCAACTAGATTTCTTTCTGGAGAGGATGGTCAGGAGGCCGGAACATAATTACAAATACATTTGTAGACTGCAAATTGACCGCAAGAAGCCCAAACAGATATCATATTTGACTAAAACAATTATTTTAAATCTTGCTTAGATTTGTAAAATAAAGTCACGGGCCTGCATCGCCAGTTGGGGAACCCCGGTTTAGGCTTTTCAGAAATCAAATGGCATTTTCCTCTAATTTGATCTAACCTAGGTAATAGAGTCCCAGAAATACAGGCAACCACCCACACACAAACATAGCTGTCTACACACACGCGCACACACACACAAACACACTTTAAGCAATCACAAGGCTCAATAAGACCAGCAGTTGGCTGGGAGATGAGTCAGAGCTATAGGACCTTTCCAGGCCTGATCCCTACCCAGCTCCCATCAATCCCTCAGCACACAGCCAGAGCCCTCCTGCACACAGAGGCTGAGGTAATGGATGTCTGAGCTACAGCTCCATTCCCTTAATGAGGCAGGAGCAGGTCAGGGGAGGAAGACAGGAAGCAGGGAGAGAGAAGAGCAAAAATAGCCAATGCATTGAAAACCAACCACGTACACTTACATTGGAAGAAAGGTATGGTAGGCTACAGGCAAGGTGGGGGAAGGCGAAAGCAAGTTGCATTTCTGGATCCTTTGAAATCCTTTCTCCTTTGAAATCCTTTCAGCATTGAAACGCCCAGTTATGAATGTAGTTTGCAAGCCGAATGTGCAGGGTGTGCATGTCTACATCCATAGCATGATCATTAGGATAGTGTGGCTGACTACTAGAGTTAGTGGTAGTTACGACTCCTCCTAGGTCCCTGCCTGCAGTCAGTAGAGACCTGACTAACCTGACAGTGGCTGCAGCAGGGTTTCTGTTAGGAAAATGTGTCGCCAGACATTTGACCGGCAGCGTTCTAATTTATTGGACATTAGAGAAATTTACCGGATCTATAAGCATTGCGTGTGTAACCTAATTATGCCGTTCACCCACGGTGCTCAGAATGACAGAAACCACATTTGGGTTATTTTAATTCATATTAATATGCAAGTCGAGGATGCAACAATGTGGTCCTTCTTGTGCACTTTAAAGATGTTAGAACAACTGATCACATTTACTTTTCCTCAGCCAACAAGACGAACAGCAACATCACTATCCTATTTCAATCTACTATCCCCCATAGTTGAACATTTGACCTATTCTATTGGTCAGTTTTTCAAGAAATAAATAGCCTATTCCAAACAGACACTTGGACAGATTATACACTAAGTATATAAAACATTAGGGACACGTTCCTAATATTGAGTTCCACCCCCACAGAACAGCCTGAATTCGTCGAGGCATGGACTCTACAAGGTGTCGAAAGCGTTCCACAGGGATGCTGGCCCATGTTGACGCCAATGCTTCCCACAGTTTTGTCAAGTTGGATGGATGTCCTTTGGATGGGAGACCATTCTTGAAGATACACACAGGAAAATGTTGAGTGTGAAAAACCCTGAAGTGTTGCATTTCTTGACACACTCAAACCGATACACCGGGCACCTACGACCATACCCCATTCATAGGCACTTCAATCTTTTGCCTTGCATATTCACCCTCTGAACGGCACACATACACAATCCATGTCTCAATTGTCTCAAGGCTTAAAAATCCTTCTTTAACCTGCCTCCTCCCCTTCATATACATGGACTGAAGTGGATTTAACAATTGACACCAATAAGGGATCATAGCTTTCACCTGGTCAGTCTCATGGAAACAGCAAGTGTCCTAACGCAGTAGGCTACGCATGAAAGCTTGTTCCATAATGCAATTAGCTGGAAAACCACATTGTCAAAAGCACACCGCACACAGGAGCGGTTTCATGTGACAGGGATGAAAATATCCATTAGATATTTAGAAAGAGTGGAGTTCTAATATGCAACAACTAACCTGAGCTGCTAATATCACTAGGATTGTGCCTTTGGCTACTGGACAATGAAAGAACGTTTATATAAAATAATTCCACGGATATGATTTTGTATGGTATGATTTTGGCTAGGCTACTTTGAAGCAAGGTAAGATACACATCATATCTAGTAAAGCGTTCAGGTTTCAAACAAATATATGTTTTCAAAATGCATACTGTCTCCAGCTCATTGCAAAGTGGTGTGTAACACGCTGATGAAGCCTGCCTTCTGTTGACTACGCATTTGCTGTTTGAGATGCTGATGAAGCCTGCCTTCTGTTGCCTACGTATTTGCTGTTTGAGATGCTGATGAAGCCTGCCTTCTGTTGCCTACGCATTTGCTGTTTGAGATGCTGATGAAGCCTGCCTTCTGTTGCCTAAGCATTTGCTGTTTGAGATGCTGATGAACGCATTTGCTGTTTGAGATGCTGATGAAGCCTGCCTTCTGTTGCCTACGCATTTGCTGTTTGAGATGCTGATGAAGCCTGCCTTCTGTTGCCTACGCATTTGCTGTGTGAGATGCTGATGAAGCCTGCCTTCTGTTGCCTACGCATTTGCTGTTTGAGATGCTGATGAAGCCTGCCTGATGAAGCCTGCCTGTCTGTTGCCTACGCATTTGCTGTTTGAGATGCTGATGAAGCCTGCCTTCTGTTGCCTACGCATTTGCTGTTTGAGATGCTGATGAAGCCTGCCTTCTGTTGCCTACGCATTTGCTGTGTGAGATGCTGATGAAGCCTGCCTTCTGTTGCCTACGCATTTGCTGTTTGAGATGCTGATGAAGCCTGCCTTCTGTCGTCTATGCATTTACTGTTTGAGATGCTGTAGCAGCAGCTCTCGCGCTGTCTGACAGATTTTCCGCTCAAAAGGTTCCGTATCTGTATGTTGTACGCGTGTGATTGAGATACTGAACAAAATATACTGTACACACACGCCAATTAAATTACACTAAATTAACCTATGGACCGATTAGCATGACCAGTCAAATGTATTTCCATCCACTGGTATTTCCATCAATGAAGAGGATAAAAAGCATTATTTCGAAAGAGGATTTTTTTCTTCAACTCCAGGACAATTGGCCTGCGCCTATTTTATTTATTGGCTTTTCTAATAAATAAAAAAACAGCCAAAAGCTAGCTATTACTGGCTAACAGAAACCCTGGGCTGCAGCAGTAATTACTTGTCAGAGCCAATCAATTGCACAGCAACTTAGCACTTTCTATCTGCCTCCCTCTGCCTACCTGCCTTGCAATAAGACATGAGAGAGAGGGGGGCGGACGACAACGTGGGGACTAATTCCAATTCACAGTGCCTTTCTTAACACAACCATTAAATAGAAGATGAGATGAGTTTCATTTGTTGCAAACAGACAGACCTTTCTGGGTTCTCAATACCGCACTAAGGAATTTTGCTCTATGCATGACAGATTGACCAGGTAAATCCTGGTGAAAACTATGATCCCTTTTTGACATCACTTGTTAAATCCACTTCAAATCAGTGTAGATGAAGACAAGGAGACAGGTTAAAGAAGGATTTTTAAGCCTTGAGACACGGATTGTGAATGTGTGCCATTCAGAGGATGAATGGACAAAAGATTTAAAGTGCCTATGAACAGGGTATGGTAATAGGTGCCAGGCACACCAGTTTGAGTGTCAAGAACTGCAATGCTGCTGGGTTTTTCACGCTCAACAGTTTCCCGTGTGTATTAAGACTGGTCCACCACCCAAAGGAGGGGGGGGGTAGCAACTCAATAGTAGGAAGGTGTTCCCAATGTTTTGTACACTCAAAGTTAACCAATTGATTCTTGAAGAATAGAACTTAAAGTGCCTCATTCAACTGCAATACCCCATCAGAACCCAAAATATTAAAAACAATGTTAATGTAAACAAACGCTGTATAGCTGTAAAACATGGTTAAAACTATAATTTTGATAGCATGGACGGTCAGCCATTGCATCCATAGCTCGGTCTATAAATTTAAGAGTGGTCACATTTCTCCAGATTCCATCCTTCAGGTTTTTGCCAAAACAGAGGCGGGGTGTCAACTTTGTTATTGTTTGAATTAGGGACTCTAGTTTTAAATCGCTCTCAAATAGCATCCTTACTATTCCCACCACCAAGAAAAAGCGAGCCCGGCGGAACAAGGAGCTTATTAAATCCAGTCCTCAGATGCTGAGAAGTATACTCCTGTGGAATATCTGCTCATAATATGTTGCAGAGAGGAAAAGATTTAGCTTACCACCCCAAAATAACATCCTAACGAAAGTGGAGTGATAAAAACAGAACTGCTGATGGCAGCAAGTTGTACAAAACAAACAAAGTGGAGGAGGGAGATCAGGATACAGCAGGAAATGTCATCTTTACAGATACACCAAATATACAAATGTATGTGGACACCCCTTCAAATTAGTGGATTGGGCTATTGCAGCCATACCCGTAGCTGACAGGTGTATAAATCGAGCACACAGTCATGCAATCTCCATAGACAAATATTGGCAGTAGAATGGCCATACTGAAGATCTCAGAGACTTTCAACGTGGCACTGTCATAGGATGCCACTTTTCCAACAAATCAGTTCATCAAATTTCGGCCCTGCTCAAGCTGCCCCGGTCAACTGTAAGTGCTGTTATTGTGGAGTGGAAACGTCTAGGAGCAACAACGGCTCAGCCGCAATTTGGTAGGCCGAACGGGACAGCCGAGTACTGAAGCAACAGCTCACTACGAGTTCCAAACTGTACCTGAAAGCAGCGTTAGAACAGTAACTGTCGGGAGCTTCATGAAATGGGTTTCCATGGATGAGCAGCCGCACACAAGCCTAAGATCACCATGCGCAATGCCAAGCGTCGGCTGGAGTGGTGTAAAGCTCGCCACCATTGGACTCTGGAAGAGTGGAAAGGCGTTCTCTGGAGTGATGAATCACGCTTCACCATCTGGCAGTCCGATGGACGAATCTGGGTTTGGCGGATGCCAGGAGAACGCACCTGTCCCAATGAATAGTGCAAACTGTAAAGTTTGGAGGAGGAATAATGGTGTGCTTCCAACTTTCTGGCAACAGTTTGGGGAAGGCCCTTTCCTGTTTCAGCATGACAATGCCCCCATGCACAAAGCGAGGTCCATACAGAATTGGTTTGTCGAGATCAGTGTGGGAGAACTTGACTGGCCTGCACAGAGCCCTGACCTCAACCCCATTGAACACCTTGGGGATGAATTAGAATGCTGACTGCGAGCCAGGCCTAATCAGCCAACATCAGTGCCCGACCTCACTAATGCTCATGGCTGAATGGAAGCAAGTCCCCACAGAAATGTTCCAATCTCTATTGGAAAGCCTTTCTAGAGGAGTGGAGGCTGTTATAGCAGCAAAGGCAAGACCAACTCCACTCCGTGACCAACTCCATTAATGCCAATGATTTTGGAATGAGAGGATGTTTGACAAGCAGGTGTCCACATACTTGTAGTCATGTAGCGTACAAGACAACATCCTAGCCAGGACTGAAACAAGATACTCAAAGAAATTGTTACCAGTTTCTTCAACCTATAACTAAACATTTGAACAATGAAATAGGGGTATCCATGTGCATCAAGATAGTGAAGACAGAAAATCGGCTCTTTGGTTATTACTTGGTTATACTTGGCCTCAAATGAATGTCAAGCCGTGTCAAGCTGTCCCGCTTTTTTTGCAAAGAATTAATCTCTCATCAGATATGAATCTGAAAGCCATCTCTCTCTTAAAACTCTACTACCTTCTCCTGCCCTCTCTCTCTCTCCTGCTGGAGAAGAGACTCCTCATCTCTTATCTCGCTCCTTCCACCTGTCTGAGTGAGCACAGCCTACAGACTAATCTGGACCTCACACATTCTCTAGGACCACGGGGCATCAAACTGAAACACTGCCTTGTTTAGCTGAGGCTGATCGGATCTTATTGGCAATCTCTGTCCGTAACAATGGAGAGGGATTCTAGCAACAACAAAGAGACATCACCCACTCACACCGCAGCATATTCTGAGTGGGTCCATGCAGTAGGAGGTGGAGAGCTTCTTAATGTAGACAATGACTTAAGGCACTAGATTTGAATCAAGGATTCCAGCCCCTCTCCAATCTAGCCTCTAGTCCTGAAGTTGTGACAATTACAAGCCTCTCTAAAAGGACTTCTTATCTAGACACTTGGAGCTGCTCTTGTTTCAGAGATATTGCCAGTCAAGGTTAGAATGCAAGCTGTTGATAGCAGGGGGAGGTGTAGGACTCCTACGTGTTTCTCTCCTTCTATCCTCTTGTCTGCCAACTGAACAGCTTCCAGGTACTTAAAATGCAGCTCCATCAGTCTATCAACCTGTAGGACAGAGGGAGAAGACATCAGACACCAATGCAAGGCGCTATGCATACAAAACCCCATGGAGGGAGAAAATAGGATTCAGACAGCCAGAGGCTAGCATGTAGTATGTCTATAACCGTGTATGTGTGTCTGTAGCACCACTCAAGTAGCAGAGAGACTGTTGTCTCTATCACTGGTGGTGAAGTTAATAACTCTTTCCACCACAGAATCAATATTTTAGTCATTAACAGTGACCAGTCACAGGCTGATCAATACATACTCACACCTGTACAAGGGGATCTCTATCAGGGAAGTGAATAGGTAAAACCTGATTTTTCCTGATTTGCTTTTTAAGAAATATTGCTGTGAAAATGATCTGCCAACAGTGGTGGATCAGTGAAGAGCTCACCTTCTCACAGTCGTTCTCAGTGAACTTGCTAAGGAGCCTCGTCCTCTGCTGGGCTTTCAGGTTCCGCAGGCAGGAAGATATGATGGAACACACGTGTTCTGCAAAGGGAGGAGAACAATATCAGTGCCACTGAGGCTTCATCAAGGTAGCTCAGCTTCATCTTCATGGGGGGTTAGAAGTAGCCTAGTGTTACTGAACCCACAGTGCTGGGAGCCAATATTATACTGTATGTGAACATATTATGCATTTTCAGAATTCATAGGAGTAATAGACTATTGTAAAAACGTATATTCCAAGATCAGGTTATCGCCTAACAGTGGCAGGAATGGAAAAATATGATTACAACTGATAATTTGCTAATTCTCTGCAGAGCAAAGCATGGAGAATAGTAACAGGGAAAACATTTTAAAAAGTTATGACAAGTAAAAATATATTTCCATTAAAAGGCTGTAATGCTCCACAACTGTTATTCTTGTCATCGAATTGAATTTCTGGTGGTGATAAAAAAGCCTTCTGTAGAGGGTGTGTGGCCATTTAATGAGCTTGGGCTCCAAAACATCTGGTTAACAGACAAAATGACTAACAAAGAGGCAGTTGGTCCTAGAACTACTCTTGTTAACCTAATACACGCATCACAGAACATTTACCCCAGAGACACATCCATGTTGTTATAGCTTAAACTTGCATCTGACATTTAGGGCTAAATCTGACTAAATAATAAATAAAGAAAATATGGAGTAATAACAGTCACATGTTGGTATTAATTAGAGGTCAATTTTTAAGTTCAACTCATCTTGGAAGTTGCTAAGCAACAAGCAAAAGACTTGATTCTTGATGTTAAAACTTGTCTTCAGCAAGGTGCCCAATACTGCTCTTCCATGTGCCATTCATTAAACACATTTTGAAGAGAGATAAGTGCCACACAAAGCAAGCTCACACCTCTATTCATTAGTGTTATCATTTACTGTTTGTGTTCATTATGAGAGTTAACTACCATTGTAATGTCACCAAGTGGACAGCCCCTCTACTGTGTGCACATAATGAGAGGAATGCAACTTCCGGGGACACTAATTTGTCAACATAACCCGAGTAGCAATTACAGTCAGCACCTTGACACCACAGTGGGAAGTTACTGATCGCTACAGGGCACCCTCCACATACAGAACACGGTTTCCAGAAAATTTGGGGGCGTCTGGCGTTTGTTGCTCAAGATCGATGATTGATGCTGATTAAGACACTTGTCATCTGGTGAGGGTGGAGTTAGACTACCGATGGCATGAGAGGAGCTGCCGTCACCTCAAGCTTTAGGGGCTCAACTATGCTGACAAGAAATGAGAAGAAACATATAGCTTTTCTATGAAAACAAACAGCCAAATAATTGAGCAAGACAAGTATACAGGACCAAACAAATATATTTCAAAGGAAAAAAATCAGCCATCCTCTTACTAATTATAAACCCATCTTTTGACAGTCACAGTGATAAGCCTGTACAATCAGAGGGATTTCTAATTCAGGAAGTACACAAACAGAACAACAGTATGTTCATCAAACAGCACCACAGAGAGGAATTGCCGTCTCAGCTCTTGCTCACCTGCCCTCCAGAGGACCAGTGTCACATGGGCACAGTGGGGGTGTGGTGGATAAATTAGGACATTATTAGAAGCTGAATAGTGTTTCTGCTGAAGGATTGGGAGCGCTGCTAAAACTCTCCCTGGGCTGGAGCATGCTGTGGGAGATGAACTGGACTGGAGAGTGGCAGCTCATCTCTGAGATAGATTCTGTCTTACATACTGTAGTAGACTATGCCCTGGGCTTCACTGTAGGCCAGGCCTGCTCATCTCTGTTACGAGGGTAAAAGGATAGGGTGTGTGAATGAGTTAGCTCATTAAAGTGCCACCAGACCATGGCACGCTCCAGAGCCCCTCAATGAGAAAAGCCATTAGCAACAGGGTCATGGTTGCAGTGTGACTTTCCACAGCCTGATGATTACATCCCAAGTGTGATAGAAGGCTTCAGCTTCAACACCTTAGTGCAGTAATCATGGCTCCATTACATGTATGTATGTATGTATCTCAGTCACAATATTATGAATTGCTGCCTGTTGCAGGTTGTTGGCCTACATACCACATTTAATACCATGTGTGACCTGTTTGGTTTGAAGGGTTGAGGTTGAGACATGTTCCTGTTAAAGTCATTTCTATACCCAAACTTGGTTGGTTCAACATGATTGGTCCAACTTTATGTTTGGTTAAATGTGGTCACAAAGATGATAAAGCTCCAATGTAGTCATTGTAGGAATAGGTGAATGTGCTAAATTAGTGAAATATGGTTGATTAAATGTATCGTCAATGATTTATCCAATTCTCTCCTTATCACAAATCTATAAAACATAAGGCAGATAAATGCCATTTCAATCAGTGAGTAAAATACAGCTCCCTGTGCTCACTAACAAACCATTAGGCAAACAAAATGGCTGTCAGTTCACTTAAATACAGATTAATTTGTGTTAATGGAATCATGCAACTGGTAAAGAAAATGGCTGACAAGATTGATGGCACCAGCGCGGAAAATGTAAGTATATTACCCCATTACCCTCGCTTTTACACAACCAACAACAAGCAAACCACCAAGAACAAAGATCAGCAAAAACAGAATGGTATATCAAATACAGGAGCGGTACATACCAAAGGCACACATAATAACGACGGTTTAACCCTATTCGCTCAATACAGGAAGGTTGCATTGACCAACTGTTCATTAGATGTGGCCTAGAAAAATGATGCAGCTCTATTACCCTTATCAAAGGCACATCACAATAAGATATAGCATAGACTGCAAAATTAGTCTTAGGTCTCCCAACTGATAGAGGACCAGCATGGTTGATGCTGCCGGTTTCTCAGAGAGTAGCTCAATGCTGCAGTGTACTTTTACAAGCTTCAACGGCATCCTCCCCTCCTTGGTGAATGATGGGAGGATATGCATGTTGCACATTGCTGGTAGAACTCATCATGAGCTTAGACAACACATAGGCTATGCCACCACCCTGCTCCCTCTACCACAATCCCTAGTTCCCCCTCTTCCATAAGTCAGCAGCAGCAGAGAGTGAGAAAACAACGCTTCCCGTAATCACAGCCACTGCAGCACAGAGTGGGGGACAAGTGAAAAACATTCATGAAGAAATAATACCCGTCTCTGGGAGAGCTAGGGTAGCGCCTGTGAACATTCTCAGTCTATAGTGGTGATCATAGTCATCAGCACTAGAAACTTTCTGTTCCAGTCTAATGGAACCACAACCAGGTGACCCAATTTGACAAAAAATGGTCCATGTGTAACCGATGTGAAATGGCTAGCTAGTTAGAGGAGTGCGCACTAATAGCGTTTCGATTGGTGACGTCACTCGCTCTGAGACCTTGAAGTAGTTCTTCCTCTTGCTCTGCAAGGGCCACGACTCTTGTGGAGCGATGGGTAACGATGCTTCGTGGGAGGCAGTTGTTGATGTGTGCAGAGGGTCCCTGGTTCGAACCCAGGTAGGGGCGAGGAGAGGGAAGGAAGCTATGCTGTTACACATGCTACTACTTACTGTATTACCATCATCAACATCTGTTGAAAATCTCATCTGCATGAAAACCAGAACAAATACTACACTGAACAAAAATATAAACGCAAGATGTAAAGTGTTTCATGTGCTGAAATAAAAAATCCCAGAAATGTTCCATATGCACAAAAAGCTTATTTCTCTCAAATTGTGTAAACAATTTTGTTTTAGCGCTGTCCCAGTCTAAGAAAAAATGTTGGTAGACCGAAAGTCATCTGTTCTTTCGACCAATCGATTGCCTTTTTTTTAATTACATGTTTATATATATATATATATATATATATATATATATATGCATAAATATTTGGTTTAAATGTCATATATATATATGCATGTATACAAGCTCAATGCATATAGTTGATTTGATTAAAATGTCTCTCATATACATATATATAGAGACATTAATCAAATCAACTATATGCATTGAGCTTGTCTGATGCTTTAATCTTACAGTTTGATGCATCAAGATGGTTTCAGAGATCTAGATAACCAAAATTTTTAAAAAAACTTAACCTGACCAAACCGTTCTCAGATTCTGCTATTACTCTCCTGAAGTTGCCAGTAATAGGCTACATGAGGAGTCAACAACCTTTCTCATGTGGAATGCCAATTTATCTTACCATTTCTACTGATCAGCGCACCAGTTACGGTTTTCATATGCACATTTTCATGAAAGTTTAATTTAATTTACAATAACATCTTCATATCGCAAACTCATTGTCATGTGGTTAATGAAAATTCTATCCAAATCTAAATGAAAATGATACCAACCTAAAGTTACTTTTATTGCAAACTACGTAAAAACAGCCCACAAAGCCAACAAATAAAAGCATTGCAGCGTATTTCCTATGAATCACATTGTCTACACATGGCCTGTCTGCAACGAACTTGAAACATTGTATCAACTATTAACTTGGGTCAGGCCAGAAGCTAGAGCTAGCGAACTTGCAATATTGTATTAAATATTCTAGGCCCTCAGAGTTTCCTGCACCAGTGAGCTCCGGACAGACACAGCTGTTGGCTATTTGCAAAAGGGATAAAAAGCAGTGCTTGACTTGGGCAGGAGTTCACCAGAACTGAGTACCTGCACCTCAAATGTTCTACAGCTTGAGCCCCTTGTTCCTCGTGTAGAATATTAGCTCAAAAGTATTGTGGCACTCCTGCACCTAAATATAAACAGTACGAGCCCCCAAATTGAGTACCGGACTCTATTTAAATCCTAGTCGAGCACTGCTAAAAAGCCTATTTTATGGTGTTTTCACTGGATCAGAGTATGACATTTTTCTCTTTCACGCTGAGTGATTATCAAAAGGGAGAGAGCTGGAAAGGTTTTTTAAATACATTGAGGAACTATTGTAATTTTCAATGGATGTAAAAAAAGACTTAAATTTGCTTGATGTTTGAGACGAAGAAAACATTACTTTGAGAAGCTCGACAGGTGGTGGTGCGTTAAGCCAATCAGAAATACTATCAGAGAACTTCCAGAGCAGCAGCGCCCCCTCAAGGTTCTGAGCCTGTCTGGCAGGGGTGGTCCTGCAAAGCCATGGCCCCCTGATGGGAGAGCATAATATACCAGGAAATTCTCAATGCTGCTATTGAGATCCTTGACGACCTTGTACCTTGGGTTCTGGGATGGTGCAACTGCTGAGAATCTGAGTATATGGTTGTTGTGGGGGAAAGGGGTGGAGTGTGTATCCCACAACTGTTGCGAGGGAGTAAAAAATGTTAGGGACAATATAGGATGAATCACAATAATCTTTTGCGAACATAATAATTGCTTGCCATAATGTAATTTTGTTAATAGCGAGAGGTAAATATCCTTTGCATAAACTGCCTACATTATTACAAATGTGAAAACTAATTATGGGGGGATAAAAAGATAAACAGGATTAAAAATATATATATACAGTGGGGCAAAAAAAGTATTTAGTCAGCCACCAATTGTGCAAGTTGTCCCACTTAAAAAGATAAGAGAGGCCTGTAATTTTCATCATAGGTACACTTCAACTATGACAGACAAAATGAGAAGAAAAAAAATCCAGAAAATCACATTGTAGGATTTTTAATTAATTTATTTGCAAATTATGGTGGAAAATATAGTAATATAGTATTTGGTCAATAACAAAAGTTGATCTCAATACATTGTTATATACCCTTTGTTGGCAATGACAGAGGTCAAACGTTTTCTGTAAGTCTTCACAAGGTTTTCACACACTGTTGCTGGTATTTTGGCCCATTCCTCCATGCAGATCTCCTCTAGAGCAGTGATGTTTTGGGTCTGTTGCTGGGCAACACGGACTTTCAACCCCCTCCAAAGACTTTCTATGGGGTTGAGATCTGGAGACTGGCTAGGCCACTCCAGGACCTTGAAATGCTTCTTACGAAGCCACTCCTTCGTTGCCCGGGCGGTGTGTTTGGGATCATTGTCATGCTGAAAGACCCAGCCACGTTTCATCTTCAATGCCCTTGCTGATGGAAGGAGGTTTTCACTCAAAATCTCACGATACATGGCCCCATTCATTCTTTCCTTTACACGGATCAGTCGTCCTGGTCTCTTTGCAGAAAAACAGCCCCAAAGCATGATGTTTCCACCCCCATACTTCACAGTAGGTATGGTGTTCTTTGGATGCAACTCAGCATTCTTTGTCCTCCAAACGCAACGACTTGAGTTTTTACCAAAAAGTTATATTTTGGTTTCATCTGACCATATGATATTCTCCCAATCTTCTTCTGGATCATACAAATGCTCTCTAGCAAACTTCAGACGGGCCTGGACATGTACTGGCTTAAGCAGGGGGACACGTCTGGCACTGCAGGATTTGAGTCCCTGGCGGCGTAGTGTGTTACTGATGGTAGGCTTTGTTACTTTGGTCCCAGCTCTCTGCAGGTCATTCACTAGGTCCCCCCGTGTGGTTCTGGGATTTTTGCTCACCGTTCTTGTGATCATTTTAACCCCACGGGGTGAGATCTTGCGTGGAGCCCCAGATCGAGGGAGATTATCAGTGGTCTTGTATGTCTTCCATTTCCTAATAATTGCTCCCACAGTTGATTTCTTCAAACCAAGCTGCTTACCTATTGCAGATTCAGTCTTCCCAGCCTGGTGCAGGTCTACAATTTTGTTTCTGGTGTCCTATGACAGCTCTTTGGTCTTGGCCATAGTGGAGTTTGGAGTGTGACTGTTTGAGGTTGTGGACAGGTGTCTGGGGGGTGGGGGGCAAAGAAATTCAAAAGGGGTGATGATATTAATTAACAGTAATTTTGATCCAAATGTGCAAATTGTCCAAACAGATCCTCAAGGAAAATGGATGATTTGAAATGTTTTGGACCATAAACAGATATGGCTTATTAACTTATATAGTCCAAATAATGATGATTCAAGCTTCCTTGAAAATATATATAAGTATTGATCAACTCTACAAGCAACACTAGACTATTATTATGGTGGGAGATTTTAATACGGTTTTAAATACCTCTATGGACCGTAAAGAAATCAAAATACAAACGATCATCCCCAATCATGAATGTCATGGATATATTGGAATTAGTGGATATATGGAGGCTTAAATACCCTGACCTAGTGAGATATAAATGGTGGAGGCTTAATCAAGCCAGTAGTCTTGATTACCTTATATCATTATCTCTGGCACCAAAAGTTTAAAAAGTGTTGAAAGGGGACAGAATGCCGTCAGACCATCACATAATTGGAATCTATCTATATCTCTCTCTATATATATATATATCTCTCTCTCTATCTCTCATATATATATATATATATATATATATATATATATATAAAAATAAATGGAACACTTAAACAACACAATGTAACTCCAAGTCAATCACACTTCTGTGAAATCAAACTGTCCACTTAGGTAGCAACACTGATTGACAATAAATTTAACATGCTGTTGTGCAAATGAAATAGACAACAGGTGGAAAATATAGGCAATTAGCAAGACACCCCCAATAAAGGAGTGGTTCTGCAGGTGGAACCACAGACCACTTCTCAGTTCCTATGCTTCCTGGCTGATGTTTTGGTCACTTTTGAATGCTGGCGGTGCTTCACTCTAGTGGTAGCATGAGACGGAGTCTACAACCCACACAAGTGGCTCAGGTAGTGCAGCTCATCCAGGATGGCACATCAATGCGAGCTGTGGCAAGAAGGTTTGCTGTGTCTGTCAGTGTAGCGTCCAGAGCATGGAGGCGCTACCTAGAGACAGGCCAGTACATCAGGAGACGTGGAGGAGGCCGTAGGAGGGCAACAACCCAGCAGCAGGACCGCTACCTCTGCCTTTGTGCAAGGAGGAGCACTGCCAGAGCCCTGCAAGATGACCTAATGTGCATGTGTCTGCTCAAATGGTCAGAAACAGACTCCATGAGGGTGGTATGAGGGCCCGACGTCCACAGGTGGGGGTTGTGCTTACCACCCAACACCGTGCAGGACGTTTGGCATTTGCCAGAGAACACCAAGATTGGCAAATCGCCACTGGCGCCCTGTGCTCTTCACAGATGAAAGCAGGTTCACACTGAGCACGTGACAGAGTCTGGAGACGCCGTGGAGAACGTTCTGCTGCCTGCAACATCCTCCAGCATGACCAGTTTGGCGGTGGGTCAGTCATGGTGCGGGGTGACATTTGAGGGGCCGCACAGCCCTCCATGTGCTCGCCAGAGGTTGTCTGACTGCCATTAGGTACCGAGATGAAATCCTCAGAACCCCTGTGAGACCATATGCTGGTGCGGTTGGCCCTGGGTTCCTCCTAATGCAAGACAATGCTAGACCTCATGTGGCTGGAGTGTGTCAGCAGTTCCTGCAAGAGGAAGGCATTGATGCTATGGACTGGCCCGCCCGTTCCCCAGATCTGAATCCAATTGAGCACATCTGGGACATCATGTCTCGCTCCATCCACCAACACCACGTTGCACCACAGACTGTCCATGCTTGACAGATGCTTTAGTCCAGGCCTGGGAGGAGATCCCTCAGGAGACCATCCGCCACCTCATCAGGAGCATGCCCAGGTGTTGTAGGGAGGTCATACAGGCACGTGGAGGCCACACACACTACTGAGCCTCATTTTGACTTCTTTTAAGGACATTACATCAAAGTTGGATCAGCCTGTAGTGTGGTTTTCCACCTTAATTTTGAGTGTGACTCCAAATCAAGACCTCCATGGGTTGATAAGTTTGATTTCCATTGATAATTTGTGTGATTTTGTTGTCAGCACATTCAACTATGTAAAGAAAAAAGTATTTAATAAGAATATTTCATTCATTCAGATCTAGGATGTGTTATTTTAGTGTTCCCTTTATTTTTTTGAGCAGTATATATATATATATATATATATATATATATATATTCGACAATTGGAAATTGAATCAAAGCATACTGGATGAACTTGTTTTTAACTAGGACAGAATAATTTATAACTGACTTTTTCCGACATAACATAGGTACAGCAGATCCCCTTATTGTATGGGACACTTTTAAAATGTTAAAATTTAGGGGTCTTGCAATTCAGTACTCATCTATAAAACAAAAGCAACTTAGGGCAAAATAGTCCATATTAAATTGAAGGACTAACAGTACAGATAGATAGCAATAAACACTGTACCATAAAGGCACAGAATAAGTTGGAGGAAAAACTAAAATAAATGGTGGAACTTATCAAGAAAGATCCAGTGTAATATATTATAAAAATAAAGCAAAGTGGATGGAATATGGGGGAAAATGCACCAAATTATTTTTCAATCTTCAACATAGAAATGCTACCAAACATGTATTGAACCTTGTTACAAATTAAGGGAGTCACTCATGATTCACCGAAAGAGGAAGTACTTTAAGAATATGTTTTCTTTTCAGTCGCCTCCTTCTCCACTAACCGAAGCTAATTGTATGGATTTTTTTACTATTAATAATGTAAAATTAGCATCTATACAAAAAGACTCATGTGAAGGGCAAATTACAGAGGAGGAACTTCTTGATGCAATTAAAGCCTTTAAGTCCAGGAAAACTCCACGGCTGGATGGCATACCCGTATACAACACTTTTTTTTATATACTCAAGAGGACCATTATTAGCATGTTTTAACCCCTCCTATATAAACGGTAGATTATTGGACACGCAACAAGGTCTGATTTCATTATTCCTGAAACATGATCCAAGTGGTATATATAAAGATCCAGTCCATTTAAAAAAAATTGGAGGCCTTTTACACTTCAGTTTAGTGATTAGGGCTGGGCGATATGGCCAATGCACCAAATCACGGGGTTTAAAAAGTTAGACGGTATGACGGTATTTTTAGTTTTTGAAAAATACAAGTTCTACATTTGCTTTATGAGTAGTGAGTGATCCTAGGGTGGCAAAACATACATTGAGTGATTTTAATGAGTCTTTCTCAATTCTGATGGTTTTATACTGTTCAATTCAAATTTCAACACTTTAAATCATTTCTGCATTTCCTGCACTCAATTGCAGTGGTGGAAAAAGTATCCAATTGTCATACTTGAGTAAAAGTAAAGATACGTTAATAGAAAATTACTCAAGTAAACATGAAAGTCACCCAGTAAAATAGGACTTGAGTAAAAGTCTAAAAGTATTTGGTTTTAAATATACTAAAGTATTAAAAGTATAAATCATTTCAAATTCCTTATATTAAGCAAACCAGATGGCACCATTTTCTTGTTTTTTTTTAATTTACAGATAGCCAGGGGCACACTCCAACACTCAGACATAATTTACAAACCAAGCAATTGTGTTTAGTGAGTCCTCCAGATCAGAGGCAATAAATAATAAATTATTATTATTATAATAAAAAGTACAGTATTTTCTTTCGGAAATGTAGTGAAGTAAAAGTGGTCAAAAAATAAATAAATAGTAAAGTACAGATACCAAAAAAACAACAAGTAGTACATGGACTTATTCTTGACCAAATGTTGCGATTGCGATTTGACTCGCAAATCTGAGCAAAACTGTTGGAATCATGGATATATAATGACTATTATATAGTTAGAATATAATGGTGGGCACTTTGAATAGAGTGTTGTTTGAGATGACAACAAATTAAAATGCCAGGGAGGAGTTATTGTGACAGGTTAGGAACTAAAGTGTTGGTATGTGTTTCCTAGGGGACCCTATAAGCTTTGGCTACATTGCATGTTGTTTTCTCTTAGCTACTTCATGTAGCAAACATATTCTTGCTTTGCATATTCCTCTTTGATGATACTGTTGCACAAACATGCTGATTTAAGTCTATACCATCACTGGTATTATCAAGCTATATTAGCTAGCTACGTTTGCTCTTACCCATTACATTTATTTGCTAGCTAGCTATTAGTGGCTAACAATTAGCATCTCACAAGATTTAGGGCAACTTGCTAATGAAAGACAAACTGTTTGCTGATGTAAGAAGCAGAAACGAAGTGTCATTATAGAACGCTAATGGATTTATATTAAGAAGCAAAGTGAAAATAGCATTGTTGTCATCAACATTGTTGCATTGACCATGCAGACTGAACACAAATTACTCGTGATTGAGGAACATCAAATGCGCTCCTTGAAGGCTGATGATACCACCATATTTTTAAGAGACAGGAATGAGGTTTCTAAAGCAGTTTTCTGTATTGAAGACCTTTCCTTAGTTTCGGTTTTGAAAATGAATATCAGTAAGTCAGTCTTATTTCCACTCAAGGATTGTGTTTTACAGGAAGTATATGGTATCCCAATTAAAGATAAGGTTACTCATCTTGGAATTGTTATATGCAAGGATGAAAAACAAAGGAGTGAATTGAACTTTAACCCCATTATTGAGAAAACAAAGAAGAAATTGAACCTCTGGTTGATGAGAGATATTTCGTTGTACAGTTGGGTTTTATTCTCCAAAGCTGAAGGGTTATCCAGATCGGTTTATGTCTCGTTATCACTTGACTTATCCCCTAAAATTGTAAAGGACTTAGATAAGATCCATAATTTTATTTGGAGGAACAAGCCTCACTATCTACGAAAAGAGATTCTCACTAATTTTTGGGTTTGACATACAGAATTTTGTTACAAAAAAATAGGACCAGTTTTACTATAATGGTTTTGATATGTTTTATTTAAATTCTGACATAAAGATGTAGTATATTTAATTAAACTGCTAATAATACTAGGTAAATTTCATATTCACAAAAGCAAATGGTCTAATTCAAAATCAAACTCAAATCTCTACTTTACCTAAAATAATAAACAAAAAAGGCAATTAGAACTTGTTGTATTATTAATTAATATGATTTGTTTAGGATTCCTGGCAATGTAAATAGTTTGTTTGTATGCATGTGACTATTCCTCTTTTGTTTGATGATATTTGTTAATAAAAAAATACATTAAAAAAATGCGCTCCTTGAGTGACAGGGGGTGTGGCTAAATCTGTGTAGAAAGTGGCACGGTGAGAAAGAGCGGAGAGAGATGACTCAAGAAGTGAAGTAAACTATAACAATTGACATTGCACATGGCGTATCACATTTAACAAACCAAACATTCAAATACCGGTATAGAAGGTAAAGTAAAAACCAATACCGGTATAGTTGTGATGCTAAAAAAGGTTTTGTCAGATATTATTCATCCTAATCAGGCAGGCTTTATTTGAAAATGGAAGATACATTGGAGATAATATAAGACAAGTACTGGAAACAATAGAATACTACGACATATCGGGGAAACCAGGCCTGGTTTTCATAGCTGATTTTGAAAAGGCTTTTGATAAAGTACAACTGGAGTTTATATATAATTGCCTGGAATATTTCAATTTTGGAGAATCTCTTATAAAATGGGTTAAAGTTATGTATAGTAACCCTAGGTGTAAAATAGTAAATAATGGCTACATCTGAGAACGTTTTAAACTGTCACGAGGAGTAAAACAAGGTTGTCCACTATCGGCATATCTATTTATTATTGCCATCGAAATGTTAGCTGTTAAAATTAGATCCCCAACAATAATATTAAGGAATTAGAAATCCATGGTTTACAAACAAAGATGTAATTGTACGCTGATGATTCATGTAAAAAAAAAAACACAATCAGAATCCCTCCACAGCCTTAGAGGATCTAGACACTTTTTCTAACCTCCCCGGATTAAAAACAAATTTGTGGAGTGGTTGAAAAACAAGTTTTAATATAACTTCCGACTTCAACTGTATGTATGTACAGTTGAAGTCGGAAGTTTACATACACTTAGGTTGGAGTCATTAAAACTAATTTTTCCACCACTCCACAAACGTCTTGTTAACAAACTATAGTTTTGGCATGTCAGTTAGGACATCTACTTTGTGTGGGACACAAGTCATTCTTCCAACAATTGTTTACAGACAGATTATTTCACTTATAATTCACTGTATCACAATTCCAGTGGGTCAGAAGTTTACATATAATACACTTAGTGTAAGTGCCTTTAAAAAGCTTGGAAAATTCCAGAAAATGATGTCATAGCTTTAGAAGCTTCTGATAGGCTAATTGACATAATTTGTGTCAATTGGAGGTGTACCTGTAGATGTACTTCAAGGCCTACCGTCAAACTCAGTGCTTGAAAACATGGGAAAATCCAAAGAAATCAGCCAAGACCCTCAGAAAAAAAATTGTAGACCTCCACAAGTCTGGTTCATCTTTGGGAGCAATTCCCAAACGCCTGAAGATACCGCATTCATCTGTACAAACAGTAGTACGCAAGCATAAACACCATGGGACCACACAGCCGTCATACCGCTGAGGAAGGAGACACGTTCTGTCTCCTAGAGACAAACATACTTTGTTGCGAAAAGTGCAAATGAATCCCAGAACAACAGCAAAGGACCTTGTGAAGATGCTGGAGGAAACAGGTACAAAAGTATCTATATCCACAGTAAAACAAGTCCTATATCAACATAACCTGAAAGGCCGCTCAGCAAGGAAGAAGCCACTGCTCCAAAACCGGGTTTGCAACTGCACATAAGGACAAAGATCGTACTTTTTGGAGAAATGTCCTCTGGTCTGATGAAACAAAAATAGAACTGTTTGGCCATAATGACCACTGTTATGTTTGGAGGGAAAAAGGGGGAGGCTTACATGTCGAAGAACACCATCCCAACCGTGAAGCATGGGGGTGGCAGCATCATGTTGTGGGGGTGCTTTGCTGCAGGAGGAACTGGTGCACTTCACAAAAGAGATGGCATCATGAGGGGGGGGAATTATATGGATATATTGAAGCAACATCTCAAGACATCAGTCAGGAAGTTAAAGCTTGGTCACAAATGGGTCTTCCAAATGGACAATGACCCCAAGCATACTTCCAAAGTTGTGGCAAAATGGCTTAAGGACAACAAAGTCAAGGTATTGGAGTGACCATCACAAATCCCTGACCTCAATCCTATAGAAAATGTGTGGGCAGAACTGAAAAAAGCGTGTGAGAGGAAAGAGGCCTACAAACCTGACTCAGTTACACCAGCTCTATCAGGAGGAATGGGCCAAAATTCACCCAACTTATTGTGGGAAGCTTGTGGAAGGCTACCCAAAATGTTTGACCCAAGTTAAACAAATTAAAGGTAATGCAACCAAATACTAATTGAGTGTATGTAAACTTCTGACCCACTGGGAATGTGATGAAAGAAATAAAAGCTGAAATAAATAATTCTCTCAACTTTTATTCTGACATTTCACATTCTTAAAATAAAGTGGTGATACTAACTGAACTAAAACAGGGGATTTTTCTAGGATTAAAAGTCTGAAAAACTGAGTTTTATTGTATTTTCTAAGGTGTATGTAAACTTCTGACTTCAACTGTATATATATGCATGCACGCACGCACACACACAAATATATATACATACATACCTATAAATGAAATGTATTTATTACTGTTCGACTAAAACAAATCTCGGTTGACAAACAGCCTAACAACCAAACAATCGACCAGTTGACTAATTAGGGTCAGCCCTAATTTTTTTACACCCCTATTTCACCTTTGCCAAGATAATCCATCCACCCGACAGGTGTGGCATATCATTAAACTGATTAAACGGCATGCTCACTACACAGGTGCACCTTGTGCTGGAGACAATAAAAAAGCCACAAAGAATGTGCAGTTTTGTTACACACAGATGTCTCAAGTTGAGGGAGCATGCAATTGACATGCTGACTGCAGGAATGTCCACCAAAGCTGTTGACAGATAATTGAATGTTCATTTCTCTACCATAAACGGCCTCCGTCATTTTAGAGAATTTACCAGTACATCCAAATGTCCTCACAACCGCAGACCATGTATAAACCACGCCAACCCAGAAACTCCACATCCGGCTTCTTCATCTGCGGGATCATATGAGGGGGTGCTGAGGAATATTTCTGTTTGTAATAACCTGGAGCAGCCATCAGGTTAACATGCAAAGAGGGCCACGAGGCACGCAATTGAGCTTGGAGGAGGAGGAGCAGTAGAGGAGGTTGACAGTGGCAGGTCCTGACAGTTCTCTGCTGGGGACAGATTGAACCTGAACCAGCCGTGTCCTGAGGAAAGCAATCAACCGAGCCCGGCCAGACCAAAGGCACCCCTGCAGGGTACGAGCTCTCGTCTACACTGTTTGAGGCAAACTTCCACCATACCTGACTAGAATAGTCCAGTGGAATAAATCACTGACAAGGCTGGGCTGCGTTTCATAAACTTTTTTGATGGTTGACAATCATGTGATGGCTTCATTATGGCTCCTGTCATTGATGGGTATCAGCAACATCAAAATGGACTGACCAAGTTCCAAACCAATTCAAAGATATATGTATGCAGGTATGGATGAGTTCCCATTATCAAATTCCCTCATTGACAACACCGGAGACTATGAACAGTTTGAGTTAAAAGGAAAGAGACTACTGGTAGATTGGCCAGCAGCTGGCTTGCCTCTGAAGCTAAACAGGGTTGGTCCTGGTCTGTCCCTAGATGTGAGACCCTATACTGCTGGAAGTGGTGTTGGAGGGACAATAGGAGGCACTCTCTCCTCTGGTCAAAAAAAATATCCCAGCGTAAGGTGCCTTCTTTCGGATGGGACATTAAACAGATGTCCTGACTCTCTGTGGGCACTAAAGATCACAAGGCACTTATTGTAAGAGTAGAGGTGTTTACCCCAGTGTCCATGCTAAATTCCCAATCTGGCCACCTAATCATCCCCAGCTTCCAATTGGCTCATTCATCTCCCCTGTAACTATTCCTCAGGTCATTGCTGTAACTGAGAATGTGTTCTCAAGTCAACTTTCGTGGTAAAAAAGTCTCAAATTAGAGCAGTATTTTGCACTGATCACAATATCTGTTAATTAGGCCTATTATCTGAAACAAAGTTATAAAAATCAAATTCCACTACAGCTCCTATTCTTCTAATGTAGTTTTAGTATCATGTGAAAACAAGAAGATAGAGATATTAAAGCACCAAGCAGCGTTAGATCGACATCCAAGGAAAACAAAACAAACTACAAAGCGTTGCAGTGCAGTCAGAACTAATGTAAATGGGGTGTTTACTTCTGTTCCATCACACTGTGTGTGCATCATTAGCCTGCTAAATATAGTCTGCCAGAATCTCATTCTATCTATGCAAAACATTAGGACATGGAAATGAATACAGACCTTAAAAAGGTACTCTATTGTGAGTCATCACATTCTGCAAAGATCCTCTGCAATATTTTTTCTCAAAACCACTGTATGCAAATGTGTTCCGACAATTCACAGCCACTGGGCCTCAGTATATTTTCAGAGGCAATTTAATGGAGATCAATCTCTTTTTATGATGGAGAGGGGTTTGGAGTGCTTTACCTATTAATTACTTAAACTCTCATTTGTGTAGCCCCTGATAGATTAATTAATAATGACTGCATTGTGTTATTTTTGAGAACCACTTTCTTCTGTTTAAAAAAAAATCACTACAGCAGAGGAGACACTAATTACTGTCAAAAACTATGACAAATCAATCATGCATCCTCAAAACAATATCAAATTAATTGTAAAACATTGCTGCTATGAAAAAAGCTGTGACTTTCAAAAAGTTGAAAAAGTGGCAAATAAAGCTTACACTAAATAATTGGTCATCACTCACAATAATAAATACAATACAAACGATGTAAGGACAAACATAACTAATGCTTAGTATCATCGTCATTTAGTAAATAGGCCTATCTCAGTCAAGAAATTATGCAATGCATTAGGGACATGCCTAGGAATATTATAGTCCAAAGGTATGTTACGAGCTGTAGTCCACTGCTCTATAGCCTAGATGCCCTCCAGCATCAGCCCACAATTATAGTGAGCATTCAAAACAGCACAGCAGCGTAACCACACTTAATGGCAGTTTGGCTTGGCTGTGACTAGTAGGAGGTCCATCAGTGGGAGCACCAGGGGGATAAGCTTTAGCGGGCCGTTATGTCTGGCTTCCTACTCGGAGGTTCAGGCAGGTCTCAGGTTAATTCATTCTGTCCCCCAGATGAAGGAGACAGACAAAGGAAGCCAATTTGTTCACCAAGGGTGGGCCGTCCGGACGTATGAGATATAATTAAAAGACAGAGAAGGCAGTGTTTCCCCTATATTCATTTAGCAGTGGCGCCGCTGCTAAATCGAGGCAGCCACTGCAAAAACCAAAAGGGGGGAAGGGAGGGGTGGCTGATAAGCGCCAATGCTTTCATTTTCTTATTTCACAACTTAAGAGTGGATTCTGAGAGGAACAGGAGAAAAATCAATCAAGGTTAGATTGGTAACTTAAATCGACAGACGAAAAAGCCATTAGACAAACCTGATTAGATCTCCTGCCTTGTTAAATTGTGTTTTGGGTACAGACATTGGACAACTGTAAGCAATTGCCCTAAACTCAGACAAGCAAAAATATTTCATTTTTTATAAAAGGAAATTTGGAGAGTGTAAACATTTGCAAACCTTCATGTTCTTTGTCTGCGGCCCCAGCTTTCCTCATCTTCTTGGGGGTCTTCATGAACAGGGGGAAAATGGTCCTCAAGCCCAGGATGTCCACAAACTTGTGGCAGTTATCAGAACCCTCTGGGCCAATCATGCCGTGGTCTAAGACCCTCAGAGCGCTGGTCCGAGACATTTTCTTTTCCCTGGGAAGAGGCAGTGCAAAAATAAAATTATAATAACTATAAGGGCTCAATTATCTCAGGCACAACAGCAGCACGGTCATGATTGTCTTTTGCCAGGCACACAGACTCCACTATATACACAAAAGTATGTGGACACCCCTTCAAATTAGTGGATTCGGCTACTTCAGCCACATCCGTTGCTGACGTGTAGAAAATCAAGCACACCACCATGCAATCTCCACAGACAAACATTGGTTGTAGAATGGACTTACTGAAGAGCTCAGTGACTTTCAACGTGGTTCTGCCATAGGATGCCACCTTTCAAAAAAGTCAGTTCGTCAAACTTCTGCCCTGCTAGAGCTGCCCCGGTCAAGTGTAAGTACTGTTATTGTGAAGTAGACAAGTTGAGGAGCAACATCGGCTCAGCCGCGAAGTGGTAGGTCACACAAGCTCACAGAATGGGACCACAGAATGCTGAAGCGCGTATAAATCGTCTGTCCTCGGTTGCAACACTCACTACAGAGTTCCAAACTGCTCCTGGAAGTAACGCCAGCACAAGATCTGTTCGTCAGGGGCTTCATGAAATGGATTTCCATGGCGGAGCAGGCACACACAAGCCTAAGATCACCATGAGCAATGCCAAGTGTCGGCTGGAGTGCGTAAAGCTCGCCGCCATTGGACTCTGGAGCAGTGGAAACGCATTCTCTGGAGTGATGAATCACGATTCACCATCTGGCAGTCAGACAGACTAATCTTGGTTTGGTGGATGCAAGGAGAACGCTAACTGTCTTAACGCATAGAGCAAACTGTAAAGTTTGGTGGAGGAGGAATAATGATCTAGGGCTGTTTTTCATGGTTGCACAGAGCCCTGACCTCAACCACATTGAACACCTTTAGGATGAATTGGAATGCCGACTGTGGGCCAGGCCTAATCGCCCAACCTCAGTAATACTCATTGCTGAATGGAAGCAGGTTCCCGCAACAATGTTCCAACATTTAGTGGAAAGCCTTCCCAGAAGAATGGAGGCTGTTATAGCAGCAATGGGGGGGACCAACTCCATATTAATTCCCATGATTTTGAAATGAGATGTTTGACAAGCAGGTGTCCACATACAGTACACTACATTACCAAAGGTATGTAACCTAGCGACAAGGAGTCCCTTGCAACTTGCAGTCCTTTAAGAAGCGTATGAGGAAGTAATTTTTTCGACAAAGTTAAAGTTAAGAATTTAGATAGAGGCAATTAAAAAGATGCCTTCAACCGTGTTCCTAAGCTCATATTGCAAACCCCTTGATAAATCCTAACCTCTACAAAAATAGAGAAAACTATTGAAGCAGAGGTGCAGAACTTATGATTCCGTGAATCTCAAGAGAAGTAAAAAGAGAGAGTTACGTGTTGCTCTCTAGATAACCTATTCTGAGAGCCTTCTGTGGATGATTTAAAAGCGGGTTTTGCATCACTAGAATTAGATATCGATCGTCGTCGTGATGATTAGAGCTTGGGCATGGAGGGTTTCATAAATACATGTCATGTCTCTTTATTGCTCTTTAAGGTCCCGTCGTGGTGCTGCAGCATTCTGTCGGCTGATTGATTGGACTGGCAGCTGAGCAGAGCCCGAGACATGCTGTGCAAAAACAAAGACATCACTCAACCCTGCTACTCACTGGGGTTCATGGTGCGCCCTCTGACAGCCTTATTAGCAAACAAAAGTTGAGTTCAAAGATGTCAATTTACATGTATCCCTACTGCGAAATGATATCAGATCACCAGTGACCTGTGTGAATTGAAAGGAGGGTTGAAATTAGAAAAGGACTACAGCCAAGCCGAGGAACTGTCCATCTCTACATTAGGCCTCCATTGAGGTACTTGGATGAAGATTTGTTTTACCTGAAAAGCTTAGGACATTAACTTATTGAAACATTAAAACTCAGCTGTGTGTGGAGACTCATTTCTTCAGGAGGTGTTAAACATCTGGGTCTTTACCTAAGCATGAGGTTCATGAGCTGCAGACCCTCTCCCCTGAGGAAGCGATCCCGGTTGGCAGCCAGCATCAGACAGGAGCACATGGCATCAAACAGGTTCTCCATCATCTCCTGCTCCTCTGCTGTGGCTGGGTTGTGGCGTTTGAACACCTGAAGGAGAATGACACCAACACTTCTACTGTCTATCAACTGTGATGCTGGTAAATTCAGTTTAAATGATGAGAGTTTCAACAGTGTAACTGGAAATCATTTTGGGGTGTGTATGAAACACCTCACATAGACCAGTATTCAAGCAAATGCATTTTAGGTGCAATGCTGTGTAGTGCCCTGAGAACTAAGGACACACTAAAAGCTTGCAACCAGCATCGCCAACAGAGTGAAGAGACTTACAAAGCACAGCAGAAAATCTGTCTAAAATCAAGTTACACTTCTAAGTCTTATTCATTTGCGTCAGACATCATTATTACTACAGGCCTTGAATATATCAAATAGTATAATAATTAGCCAAAAGGCTAATTGGCCGACGTCTTTTCAACTACATTTAGTTGGGGTTTTTGTGAGCACAACACACCGTGTCTCTAGAGAGAAATTAAGTCAAGAACTGTGGGATGCTGGGCTGAAGGGAGTTGTAGTTTTCATCAAGCAAATATTCCTAGAAGTTCAGGGCATAAATGTTACAATTAACCACTATGACCAAAATCCATTGCGCCTGTTCTTTCCGGCTAGGACAGAGATGGATATACTTTTACACCTTCTACGTTAGGTTAGATAAACACAGACCACATAGACTGCATGAGAGAGGAATGTACACAACGAAAGAGACGGATAGAGACTGTTCATGAAAGTATGTACTTTGATGAACTAGTCAAATGATTTTACCAGACAGCTCTGCAGAATACTTAAGCGGTCAGCATGCTTTAGGACCGCTTTAGTTCGGCTGGCGCCTTGCTGAGTTGCGAACAGAACGAGTGTGCTCGCATCCTCCCTTACAATCCTCTTCGCTTGAAGATTTTGAAATGGAAAAAGCGGCAATAGTGCTGTTTGTCCATTTTGAGTTGCCATAGCCAGTATACACTTCCTCAAAAGTCAGAATTAATCTCAAATAACGCAAGAAAAATGTTAACGTGGTTTGCTGAGGAAATCTTAGTTGCGCAATTTTACGTCTAACAAAGATTTTAGTTCAATATTTCGACTATTTTTTACTTATTTGATTTCACCAGGTAGGCAAGTTGAGAACAAGTTCTCATTTACAATTGCCACCTGGCCAAAATAAAGCAAAGCAGTTAGATAATAATTATAATATAATTAAGAATCCGTACTGACCAATCACCGACAAAAGGGGTGTAGACTTCGGCAACCGACTTCAGCTTGCCTCAAGGGGGGAAAAAATGTGTCCCCGAACAGCCAAAAACACCCTTACCGATGTCCAAAACGTCACAAAATAGCCATAATATGTGCACAAACGGACGCCTCTAGACAGGCTAGTTTAGCTAGATAGGATGACTAAAGACAGTACAGTATGGGGAGAACAGAGATAACGTTGTCTGGCTGGCCGCTACTGCCTGAGCAGAGATAAGATGACGCCTTTAAGGAATGAAAAATGAACTCATCAATTAAAAACTAAGTAATATACACAACTGAAATAGTGCATTATTTCATAAGAATTTCCTGTATTTCTATTGATGTCCTCTCAATGTGGATTTTTCCCCCAATGTTTTGGCAATTGGATGTTCACTATTTTTCCATTAAAAAGCTCTAAAATATATATTTTTTGTCATTATTTCATAATACATTTACTGCAATTATATTTTAAATAATCAAACCAATCCCGAAGCGACCTCAAAAAACACTAATCGCTCAGCACGATGTGAAGGAGGACGACATACAGTCGTGGCCCAAAGTTGAGAATGACACACATATTAATTTTCAACATCTGCTGCCTCTGTTTGTATGATGGCAATTTGCATATACTCCAGAATGTTATGAAGAGTGATCAGATGAATTGCAATTAATTGCAATGTCCCTCTTTGCCATGCAAATGAACTGAATCCCCCAAAAACATTTCCGCTGCATTTCAGCCCTGCCACAAAAGGACCAGCTGACATCATGTCAGTGACTCTCTCTTTAACACAGGTGTGAGTGTTGACGAGGACAAGGCTGGAGATCACTTTGTCATGCTGATTGAGTTTGAATAACAGACTGGAAGCTTCAAAAGGAGGGTGGTGCTTGGAATCATTGATCTTCCTCTGTCAACCATGGTTACCTGCAAGGAAACACATGCCGTCATCATTGCTTTGCATAAAAAGGGATTCACAGGCAAGGATATTGTTGCCAGTAAGATTTCACCTAAATCAACCATTTATCAGATCATCAAGAACTTCAAGGAGAGCAGTTTAATTGTTGTGAAGAAGGCTTCAGGACGCCCAAGAAAGTCCAGCAAGTGCCAGGACCGTCTCCTAAAGTTTATTCAGCTGCGGGATCGGGGCACCACCAGTACAGAGCTTGCTCAGGAATGTCAGCAAGCAGGTGTGAGTGCATCTGCACACAGAGTGAGGCAAAGACTTTGAGGATGGCCTGGTATCAAGAAGGGCAGCAAAGAAGCCACTTCTGTCCAGGAAAAACATCAGGGACAGACTGATATTGTGCAAAGGGTACAGGGATTGGACTGCTGAGGACTGGGGTAAAGTCATTTTCTCTGACGAATCCCCTTTCCAATTGTTTGGGGCATCCAGAAAAAAGCTTGTCCGGAGAAGACAAGGTGAGCGCTACCATCAGTCCTGTGTCATGCTAACAGTAAAGCATCCTGAGACCATTAATGTTTGGGGTTGCTGCTCAGCCAAGGGATTTTTTGCCTAAGAACACAGCCATGAATAAAGAACAGCACCAACAAATCCTCTGAGAACAACTTCTCTCAACCATCCAGGAACAGTTTGGTGCTGAACAATGCCTTTTCCAGCACGATGGCGCACCTTGCCATAAGGGAAAAGTGATAACTAAGTGGCTCGGGGAAAAAACATTGATATTTTGAGTCCATGGCCAGGAAACTCCCCAGACCTTAATCCCATTGAGAACTTGTAGTCTATCCTCAAGAGGCGGGTGGACAAACAAAAACCCACAAATTCTGACAAATTCCAAGCATTGATTATGCAAGTATGGGCTGCCATCAGTCAGGATGTGGCCCAGAAGTTATTTAATAGCATGCCAGGGCAGATTGCAGAGGTCTTGAAAAAGAAGGGTCAACACTGCAAATATTGACTCTCTGCATCAACTTCATGTAATTGTCATTGAAAGCCTTTGACACTTATGAAATGCTTGTAATTATACTTCATCATTCCATAGTAACATCTGACAAAAATATCTAAAAAGACATTGAAGCAGCAAACTTTGTGGAAATTAATATTTGTGTCATTCTCAAAACTTTTGGCCACGACTGTACAGTTCTTATGATCTGCTGAAACTTCAACAGTGTGAGGTGAGTTTGAGACATGGATGAATCAGAGAGAGAGGAGGATCTAGGGTTGGGCGGTATCAAGATAATGCGGATGCTAGCTAAATGCTAACAAGCGAACATAAACTAAATGCAAAGTCAGACAACACAGCTCATGAAATTATACAACTAGCTATCTCAAAAGGCTACTCACACTTAATCCAGGAGGAGTTTGATTGTCTCTGCTGTAACCAAGAAGCTTAATCTTGCAAGCAAGCCACCTATAGCTAGCACTATTGGTTAGAGCCTGTAAGTAAGCATTTCACAGTAACGTCTACACCGGTTGTATTCGGCACACGTGACAAATTAACTTTGATTTGAAGTTAGTAAACCAAATGCATAGCTGGAACACTGAGCTGGAGAAAATGTATTTGGCACATCTTAGATCGTTAACTTATAGAGTTATATGTTTAGCTGGCAAACAGTAGTGAACTTTGATCTCTTTTGTGCTGCTCAACATTGGATTGTCACATTACGTTTGCTCCATGTGCTCTTTGAAAAACAAACATACCATGTGACATGCTCATATTAATTTTTGTTAATACCATTTTTATAAATAATAATACTTTTTTGGGGGGACAAGGTATTGAAAATCATACAGTCAGTACTTCAAAATACTCCAGTATAGGGTATATTGCACAAGCCTAGGAGAAGCAGTAGAACATGTGATAAGACAGGCTTACAGAGAGCTGCTGCAGTAACACGTCAATTCCATCCAGCTCCCCCAAGAGCTCCCTGGTGCCTGGAAGTAGAGTGAGAGAGAAGAGGTGGGAGGAGAGGAAAAAATTGAAGGGGAGGATGCAGGGAGTAGAAAGGAGAGAGAGAGAGAGAAATGGAAGGAGAGAGAGAGACGAACTGTTGAAGGAGTATGGCGCATAAACATTGAAAAACATGGTGATAAAAACCAAGGGAGAAGATGAATCGATCCAGCTCTTGAGCTGCTATATGCAACACAGCACAACCAACCCAGGTAGCTTAACTCACTCAGAGGGGAACAGAGAGGAAAATGAGATAGAACTCAAAAAGAGTGTCAATGTATCCCAGTCCATTACTGATCTGGACATGGTGCATGTCTGTCATCCTGCAGCACTCCAAGGTCTTCTAGACCCAGCCACTCAGACAAATAGTATACTTTAACCGGTCATGATACTCTACTATTTTGGTCCACAGCCACAACAATCACCTCTACGGCTGACTACATTAGCTGAAAACCCTTTTCATCACATTGTACAGCAACTACAGAGAAAAGGGCTGGAAACGTACTGTCATTGTTTTGAAGCAAGATAGCCAAGACTTCACTGCAGTACAGCTTGTTAGCATCAAAAGGAATCTTTGCCTGAAAGAGAGAGAGGGGCAAAATCAGTGATAACATGACGAAATCTGTGACAGCATGAGCAATATACACCATACTGTAGGTATAGTTCTATAACAGACATTTCAACCAGACATATTGACGCAGACTACATACGGCATCAATAACCAATGGAATGTGTCATCTTCAGTTATAGCCTGACCTTGATTCTTTTTAGCAACCACTGCATGAGTCCTTGCTGAGCTGCTTCTGTGCACAGGCCAGGCCTGAACTCTGCCATGTTCTCAATGATGGCTGATGGAGAGAAGAGAGAGGTGAATATGGGACTATCAAATTATGACAGCACCTCCTGAGAAGTATAGAGGTCTCAGATACCTTTGCTAATATTTGCATTATAAAGCCACCTGAGACACCTCACTCATTCAGCAGAAAGGCAGCAAAACCCCAATGGAAAAAAGAGCGAGAGAGAGGGGAGAGACAAGTAGTGGGAGAGATGGAGAGAGAGAGTGAGTCAATGAGTGAGACACACACAGAAAGAGAGACCTGCTGGAGGAGAAGGAAGCCTTTATCACTAATTCCAACTGAACAGACACCATCCTGAGGACATGAGCCTGTAGGTCCCAACCAAGAGGCAGACAAAATACTTATTCAAGCGTGGAGAGCTGCCTTGATATACGCCATAAAAACACAAGAAGTACTGAGCCCAAATGACATTTTACAAAGATAAATAATCCCCATATTTTGTCCAATCATGTACATATTGTGCAGTGCGGCTTACCTAACGTGTTGTAGACTCCATCAGCTTCCTCCTTCACCTGCTCATCCAGCCTCTCCATGTTCTGCACCAGAAGGGCCACAACCTGTCCCTCCAGCTACAGTTAGAAAAAGAGACAGGTTGTCATCACACGATTATGGGATACTGTGTAGTGTGTGACAACATTAAAGGCTCATGCCTCATTTCCGCTGCTAATTTATAAGTCGTGTAAGACCAGAGCGATTTCACCTTTGCCTCCATGGACTTTTTAAATGTCAGCAGACTTTATGACGGGGCACTCAACCTTTCCCAGAAAATGGCCAATGACTTTGCTGCTGTTAAAGTGAGTGCAAAGGGAGGGCTAAAATAGACCATTTTAACTATGACCATTAGCTGGGATTGAATGTGCTTTTTCTATTGAGATCATTATAATCAGCATCAATATGGTTGTGGATGCATGAGAAATAAGAACATGCCAGAACCAAAATGCATGCATTGATTGTATACAAACAAACTGGACTCACCAAAGAGTCTATGAGTACTTCAGCCCCCTCCTCACTTTCATGAAGTGTGTCGATGTCTGTCAGCTCTTGTAACAAATCAACCACTGCAATGGCTATATGTAGGAAAGGCTAAGGATTTTTTCAGTTTATCCTGGGTTCAGTCAAATGCATAGAATAACATAAATACAGGTACATTAACTGAATTAAAGAGTGAAGGATGCTTAGTAAGCCATCTTTGAAGGAAAGGATATCTGTGTTCTCATGGCTGAGTAAACCCAGCAGGGAATGGACAGCATTGAGCTCTACCAACAGGTGGTAGAGATCAGGCATGGTGGCTATCACATGCATCTCCTGGATGATGTCATTCAAATCCAGCTCTGTTTCCATGAACCTGGACAGCGGAATAATAAAATATGTCGTACATGGAAAATAAGTCCTGTCTTGTTGAATGCAATGTCATGTTATTGAAGCAGCAAGTCAATTTACCCTTACTATAGATTGATAACTTCTTAAGCAATAATATTTAATGTATAGCTGAACTCAGAAGGAACGCTTCCCTCTCATTAACTTACCTTCCTGGGGTGTCTGGGAACTTTATCCTCAGCTCTTGGTTCTTGTAGGACCGTTTTTCAAAGGTCAAGATCATTTTCTTCACTGAACTCTCATCCACTGGTTCACCCTGTATAATTGCAAAAAAAAAAAAAAGAGTGCCCTTTAGTAAAAAGTGTTACCAAGACAACAAAACAAGTATTTTAGGAACAAGATCAGCACATTAAGCTATGTATGCATGTGTTATCATGTCACTTAAGCTTTTCCCACTTCTTGGTCATCTGCGTCCTCATCATCATCCATGAGTTTCTCCAGTATTCTCTTCCTATCACCACTCGGGTCTTCACTGTCATCTCCCTCCAGGTGTCTGGCCAGTTCTCTGCCGGCCTTTTTGTTTCTGGGGTCATCATCATCATCATCACCAGCCCGTAGACGTTTTGCCCCCCTGTCAGGCTACAATGAACATTAACACATGTTAAGCAGGTACATCAAAACAGGAAGGTCATATGGCTTTGCAATGTATCCAAGCGAAGAGTTGGCCAACCAAAAAGTAAAGAATGGAGAAAATTAAAATGCATTCATCGTCAAATGTAAATAGTACTTGATTCCTATAACATAATGTTAGTTTTTATATTTGATGCTCAAATTATATTCCATGAGAGGGACACTGCTTTACCTAGCTAGCTAGCTAGCTAGCTAATACAGCTGAACTAGGCAAGAGTTTATCAAACTAGTTACAACAGAAGAGTTGGCTAGCTAACGTTAGTTAACTAACTAGCAAAGTAGCAAGACTAACTTGCCATCTCTTTCATCTGTCACATCCTTAACTAACTTAGCTAGTGAACTTGGTTTATTAGCTAACTAGCAATCATGTTAGCCTGTTCGCTAGCCAATGTGGCTATGGTCAAAGACAATGGCGGTGGCTTAAACATTTATTTTGCTAGCTAGTCAACAATTGCAGCAAACACTAAGGCTATGTCTCACTAATGAACGTTACCTGATAATTCAGTAGCTCGCCTACATCCATGATAAAAGGTTATCCAAAACGTGGACAAATAAACCATTAAATGTTAAGTTATATCGGCAACAGTTAGCAAGCTCCAGCTATCCACAATGAATACAGGCTAACTTGCTAGTCTTGCAATTTTCCGCTATCAACTCAAAACAGAAAAATCTGTCGTAAAGAACTTCGTTGTCGTGATATTCTGAGGAGTCATGGGAAACTGCAAACATGAGTGTCTGGAAGTGGGTGTGTGAACAGAAGTGGGAGGCTGAACAGAAGTTGGTGTATGGAAAGCGAATCAGCTAATTGGACAGATTTGTTGCCACTCAAAACCGTTTTGAGTGGCTGCTGTGTGTTTTCAAGCTTTCGGAGTGTGGTCTTGGTGGACAGAAATGATAGTAAGAAATGTCAGTTAGGCTAATATTTTGCCATGCACTTTGAGCTGTGTCTTTGGTGTAGCTGCCTAAGTTCTTTGTAGATGTATACAAGCTAGCTTTTTATTGCTGCATAACATTAATGTGACTATAATCTACCAACCTAGCCTGTTAAAGTACACTGAACAAAAATATGAACGCAACATGCAACAATTTCAAAGATATTACTGAGTTACAATTCATATAAGGAAATCAGTCAATTGAAATAAATTCATTAGGCCCAAATGTATGTATTTCAGGTGATTGGGAATACAGTTATGCATCAGCTGTTCACAGATACCTAAAAAGTAGGGGCGTGGATCAGAAAACCAGTCAGTATCTGGTGTGACCACCATTTGCCTCATACAGCACCACACATCTCCTTCTCATAGAGTTGATCAGGCTGTTGATTGTAACCTGTGGAATATTGTTCCTCTTCAATGGCTGTGCGAAGTTGCTGGATATTGGCGGGAACTGGAACAAGCTGTCGTACACTTCGATCCAGTGCATCCCAAACATGCTCAATGGGTAACATGTCTGGTGAGTATGCAGGCCATGGATGAACTGGGACATGTTCAGCTTCCAGGAATAGTGTACAGATCCTTGTGACATGGGGCCGTACACTATCATGCTGAAACGTGAGGTGATGGCGGCGGATGAAGTGCTCGACACTGGGCCGCAGGATCTCGTCACGGTATCTTTGTGTTTGTTGTTCGTAGCTTATGCCTGCCCATACCACAACCCCACTGCCACCATGGGGCACTCAGTTCACAACGTTGACATCAGCAAACCCGCTCGCCCTCACGACACATTACACACTGTCTGCCATATGCCAGTACAGTTGAAACCGGAATTAATCCATGAAAATCACACTTCTCCAGCGTGCCATTGGCCATAGAAGGTGAGTATATGCCCACTGATGTTGGTTACGATATAGAACTGCAGTCAGGTCAAGACCCTGGTGAGGACGACGTGCACGCAGATCTGAGACTGTTTCAGACAGTTTGTGCAGAAATTCTTCGGTTGTGCAAACCCACAATTTCATCAGCTGTCCGGGTGGCTGGTCTCAGATGATCCCGCAGGTGAAGAAGCTGGATGTGGAGGTCCTAGAGTGGTGTGGTTACACATGGTCTACGGTTGTGATGATGTTGGAGGTGGCTTATGGTAGAGAAATGAACATTCAAATCTCTGGCAACAGCTCTGGTGGACATTCATGCAGTCGGCATGCCAATTGCACACTCCCTCAACTTGAGACATCTGTGGCATTGTGTTGTGTGACAAAACTGCACATTTTAGAGTGGCCTTTTAATATCCCCAGCACAATGTGCACCTGTGTAATGATCATGCTTTTTAATCAACTTCTTGATCTGCCACACCTGTCAGTTGGATGGATTGTGCACAACATTTGAGAGAAATAAGCTTTTTGTGCATTTGGAACATTTCTGGGATCTTTTATGTCAGTTCATGAAACATGGGACCAACACATTATATATTGTTTATATTTTTGTTCAGTGTAGTTATCATCACCAAGAGTCCTGTTTGTGGTTAGCGACTGTTAGCTAACATTATCAACTCATCTAACTAACTAGCCAGCTTGCTAAACTACACTACATGACCAAAAGTATGTGGACACCTGCTCGTCGAACATCTCATTCCAAAATCATGGGCGTTAACCCTTGTGTGGTGTTCGGGCCTGTGGGACCCATTTTCAATGTTTACTAAAATAAAAATTTGACAATTAATAATGTTTTCAAACTGAGACTCATTGGCCTTGCAAATGTTCTATGTAGAACATGTAAAATAACACATTTTCACTGAGTGCACACTGTACATTCCCCTACACATTTATATTACAACTGTGGTGTTCAGGTCCACTGGACCCGAGGGTAATAAAAATGTGGAAAAGTGTGTCTGTAGGTGAAAACAGGTAACATTTTCCCATACTCCAGCTAGGTGCAAATTGAGGGAGAGACAACAAATAAATAGCTTTGCGTGTGTGGCTCCTTACCACAATCAATCAATATGGAAAAAATAATCACTGCTCAGAGGGCCTTAGAAATCATTTCTGCAGAGAGAGAAGCTGGTGTGGAAGGAGTTCACTTTGGAAGATGAAGAATTTTCCAAATATGAGGATCATGTCTCTGTCAGTTCGGAGTTTGACAGTGAGATGGAAGAAGAGGATGAGATTGACCCTCAGCCAGCCCCAAGACCAGCCCGTCAGCAGCTTGCTCATCAGTAGCCTGCAGGAGGAGAAATATGGATGGGAAAAAAAAGAAAGAAATGTAATGGTCTTCTTGCAGAGGAATGAGCTACCAGGCATGCGATGTGATAAGGATGCAACCAGGGTCAACGTGGATGGTGGTTACTCATGTGCAGAACATAATGTCTTCTTTTGAACTGTTCATCCCAGACACCATCCCAAAAATCATTCTGCGCTGCACTAATTTGGTGGGAAGGTGTGTTTTTGGAGAGTGATGGGCCAAACTCATTTACATGCATACTTTGGGGTTCTTGTCCTTGCAGATGTTTTCAGATCCAATGGGGAATCTACAGAATCCCTGTGGGATGCAGAAGCTGGCAGATAACTTTTCAGTGCAACAATGTCTCTGGAAAACCTCCACATTATTTCCAGGATTATCCTCTTCGATAACCGAGACACCAGACCAGCTCGGCAGCAGAGAGACCAGCTAGCTGCAATCAGGTCAGTGTGGGACAAGTAGGCGGACCGCCTTCCCCTTTTTTACAACCCTGGGCCCAACGTTACTGTTGAAGGAGCAGCTTATGCCATTTAGGGTGCGCTGCCCCTTCAGGCAGTACGTACTGTCTAAACCAGCAAAATATGGAATCAAGATCTGGGCTGCCTGTGATGCTGCTTCATCATATGCGTGGAACTTGCAATTGTATATGGGAAAGCCAGATGGAGGAGCCCCTGAGAAGAGCGAAAGGATGCAGGTTGTCCTGGATGTGACACAGGGACTCCATGGCCACAACATCACATCCAATAACTTTTTTACTTTGCACAAGCTGGGACAGGAGCTCCTCAAGAGGAAGCTGATGATGGTAGGAAGAGTACGAAAAAACAAGCCAGAGCTCCCACCTCAGCTATTAAATTACACGGAACAGGCTTATCAATTCCTCTAAGTTTGTGTTCTCGGCCGACACGTCCCTAGTGTCCTACGTGCCAAAGAAAGGAAAAAATGTGGTACTCGTGAGTACACTGCATAGGGATGGGAGAATCTGTGGCCAGGAACATCAAAAACCAGAAATCATAATAGATTACAATGCCACAATAGGAGCAGTGGACAATTTAGACAAGCTGGTGACTGTCTACTGCTGCAAAAGAAGGAAAATCCTGCACTGGCCACTTGTGATATTCTTCAACTTCTTGGACATCTCACTGTACAACGCATTTGTCATCTGGAAGGCGTTGAACCCAGTTTAGAACAGAGGGAAGCTCCAGAGGAAACGTCTCTTTCTCGAGGAGCTGGGCAAGGCATTGGTAAGACCTCAAATCCAGGGGAGGCAACATATCCCAAGGACACCAGCTTCTGCAGCCATCGTGAGGAGGATTCAGGAGGAGGATACTGGTGCCCCATCCACCCGACCCACAGAACCAACAACTCCAATACCAGAAGTAAGTGTGAGTGATGTTGTTGCATGTGTGTCAGACTCTCCTACCTTGGCCTGCTGTAAACCATATATGTGAGTGAGATGTTAGTAAAATTCCTGAACTAAGTGTTTTAATCATTCTGGATTGCAGCCGGTAGCAACAAGAAGAAGCGCTGCGATGTGTGTGGACCCAAGAAGGACAGGAAGACACAGTACACATTCATCTAGTGAACTCGGCTTGTATTTCACAGATGTCAGTGAGAGTTTGAACATCTAGCCCTTCTTTCTGCCTCACGTCATCTCGCCATCGGCCATCTTGCACCCTCTCTGGGAGATTGCGTTAACATGACTCTGTGTCCGTGTTCCCAGTTCTTCCATCGATTCTAATGGCCTTAGCTGTAGGTCTCCATAAATTGAGGCAACAAGTTTGCACAGATACCATAGAGTGACATTGAATTTAGATGTTATATGGTAATTATACAGGTGATCACTTTTACAGGATTTATTCATTTGATTTTCATTATTTGTTTCCTGCCCGTATCTGCAATTTACAGCATTGTAATTACATAATCATAATACGGTTATTAATTATAAAATAATTACAGAGCAATTATGGCATGATGCGACACACACACACTTACACAAATACACATACACACTGTGCAGCCTTGACAGTCCTCTATAGATGCTCCACCAGTGTCTGTTTATAACATATTCAAAATAAAGATTCAGAGCAGGGCCGCATGTGAGACAAGCAGAAAATCACCTTTTCAATCTGCGTCATTCAGGATTTATGAGTGTTGTCTGGCAGGGGCCTCCATCTTGTCGCCCTTCACTGTGACCAGCGATCTGTGACAGTAGTGCAATAGCAACAACATCCAAACAGGAGGCCATTGTAAACCAGTCAAGCTTGAGATCCCATCAACTGCCAACGTGATCTCAGGGCAATTTATATTTGTTTGTAAGTAAATGTGTGACACTCCATTTAGTATATGTTAGATTATAAATGGAATAGCGGTCGTACAATATCATACGAATTAGAGGACGTATAGTATCATACCTCTTACCCGGTTGTACAATAGCATACGAATTGGATAATGTAACTTATCATACGTCTTGGAGGATAGTATTGCACGTCTTTATCTAAGACACCAAATGATAATTAGAGGAGAATTTACCTTGGTTATGTGAATTTATGTAGCAGGTTAGGTGAATTGGGTTAAGTTTAGAGTAAGGGTTACGGGAAGGGTTAACTACAATGCTACAGTTGTCCCCGACGCGACTCGAACATGCAACATTTGGATTGCTAGACTGTCACAGATTATGCCCACCCATCCTCCTCGACCAATCTCCCTACTTTCGTTTCTGTCTCATTTAAATAGACCATTAGTACTGTAGGTATCGTACGTCTTTGAGGTGCTCAGAAATATGTAAAGTGTATTTCGTATGGCTCTGAGGCCAGGCTGCAGCAACACGGGGAAAAAGAGAAGGAGACGGGGGGTAGTAAAATCCTAATATACTGTACATTGAAAGCACAAGCAGTTTGGCAAAGCGAAATGTGCACACTTCATGGTGCTGTAATTGATGAAAAATATGTTTGTTCTTACCAATCCAGTGAAGATAACCCTAATGTATAAAAGCAGGGTATTGATAAACATTTGTCGAAAAGGAGAAAAGTGTGAATGGCTCTCGTAACTGGTCAGCAATGTCTCCCTGCTATATATGTAATTAAAATCTGTCTTAACTCACACTCCACATGGAAAATATACCATAAGGTCTCTAAGAAACACTGCTGGAGGTGACATCTCTCATAACCATGGCAACTGTAAATGATTGGCTACTGAGAATTACTCCTTTTTGCTGTAAGCAGTGTGTGTGGTAATTCTAAATTAAATGTAGCTATTTCTATTTCATGGAGTGCACAATTGTTATTTTAACGTGCTTCATGTCTATATTACTTTAGTCTGTCTGGATTCTTTGCTTGAGTAAAAGTTCCCTGCGAAGACATGAGAGATGAACTGTAGATCTACTGTGAAGGTTTGAAGTTATAGAAAGAACCCAGTTGATGAATGGTACAGCATTACAAACCAGGCCCAAGACATATTTTGAATGAAACCATTGGGACATCTATTAAATATGTCAAATGAATCTTTGGCTTAAAATACATTATCCAGAGACCTAATTAGCAAAAACTGTTATGGTTCTCTGAAAAAAAAAACTGTTATGCTTTTCTATTACCACCCCCCTAAAGCAATAAAACAAGGCCTGAAACAGTGCTATTATTTCCTCTCTAGCGACCTCCAGATGTTTAACTTGATTAACTGAAGGTAAAACTTTGTTTAATCTTTAATACACAGATACAACATCAACTATTGTTTTAAAGAAGTTTACCTGGTCCTTAACTTAAAGATGGTCAAGGGAACCGTATAAGCCTACAACTGCACTCTAATTATATTAATAAACATGTGATGTGGTTACTGATTACCGTTTCCTCCATTCTGTCCTTATGGCATTCACATCAACATGCAGGAGCATATTCCGAAAAGTGGCTCGGCTCTGACAACAATGTTAATCAACAACCAACTGTAAAGGGGTCCCCTGACAGAAAGAAAGCCAGAACTTTATGTAGTTTGCTTCAAAATGAGTTTATATTCAGCTCCTCAGGTGCCCACACTAAATCGTCCTGCAGAAAGACATGACACACATTGATCTCAAAACGTGAAAAACACGTAGGGATATTATACTAACGGTAGAACCTTGTCAGTGCCATTAGGCATGCATGCCTGAGGAGACAGAGTCAGTGAAAGTCAGGTACTGTTTTTTCCTGTATCTACAGCTGCAGTACAGTCATCATGTGAGCAATGAATTTCAAGGACAATTTGACAAAAACAAATAAAAAAGAAAACCTTGAAATCAATCCACTCTTGTTTCCTCCTGCGGAACCACAAAGCCACCATTAATATCCCCTGTTCAACAGAATGATTAACTTGTACCATGATCCCTGAAGATGTTGGGCCTTTTTATGCGGAGTCTTCTGGCTGTGATAATAACATCTCTTCCCCCCCAATGTATTTTGGTGGTGCCGCTGGATCATTTCCATAGAATAAGTTCCACTGAATGATCCATCCTTCCAAACGGAACAATATAATTTCACACAAGCTGTGAGAGCTGATTAACCTAATCCGCGGAGGTCACCAGTGATTGCATCACAGCAGAGCAGCTACACTGAGTGCACCCGAATCCACACTGTGACTCCATTATTTAACATCAGGGTGATCTGGTGGCCTGAATTAGTCAACTACAAAGCATTGTTTGACTCCACAGTCAAATGGTGCAACCACAAATTGCACATTTCACCCTGAGATACATTGCATTCAGAAAGTATTAAGACCCCTTAACTTTTTCCACATTTTATTACGTTACAGCCTTATTCTAAAATGTCTTAAATGTCAATTTAAAAAATCCTCATCTACACACAATACTCCATAATGACAAAGGAAAAAATATTTTTAGTAAATACCTTATTTCAATAAGTATTCAGACCTTGTGCCACGAGACTCAAATTGAGCTCAGGTGCATCCCGTTTCCATTGATTATCCTTGTGATGTTTCTACAACTTGATTGGAGTTCACATGTGGTAAATTCAATTGATTGGACATTATTTGGAAATGCACACGCCTGTCTAAGGTCCCACAGTCGAAAGTGCATGTCAGAGCAAAAACCAAGCCATGAGGTTGAAGGAATTGTCCGTAGAGGTCCTAGACAGGAATGTGTTGAGGCACAGATCTTGGGAAGGGTACCAAAAAATGTCTGCAGCATTGAAGGTCCCCCAAGAACACAGTGGCATCCATCATTCTTAAATGGGAGAAGTTTGGAACCACCAAGAATCTTCCTAGAGCTGGCCACCTGGCCAAACTGAGCAATTGGGGGAGAAGGGCCTTGGTCAGGGAGGTGAACAAAAACCTGTTGGTCACTCTGACAGAGCTCCAGAGTTTCTCTGTGGATATGGGAGCACCTTCCAGAAGGACAACCATCTCTGCAGCACTCCACCAATCAGGCTTTTATGGTAGAGTGGCCAGACGGAAGCCACTCCTCAGTAAAAGGCACATCACAGCCTGCTGGAAGTTTGCCAAAAGGCCCCTAAATCAAATCAAATCAAATCAAATGTATTTTTATATAGCCCTTCGTACATCAGCTGATATCTCAAAGTGCTGTACAGAAACCCAGCCTAAAACCCCAAACAGCAAGCAATGCATGTGTAGAAGCACGGTGGCTAGGAAAATCTCCCTAGAAAGGCCAAAACCTAGGAAGAAACCTAGAGAGGAACCAGGCTATGTGGGGTGGCCAGTCCTCTTCTGGCTGTGCCAGGTGGAGATTATAACAGAACATGGCCAAGATGTTCAAATGTTCATAAATGACCAGCATGGTCCAATAATAATAAGGCAGAACAGTTGAAACTGGAGCAGCAGCACGGCCAGGTGGACTGGGGACAGCAAGGAGTCATCATGTCAGGTAGTCCTGGGGCATGGTCCTATGGCTCAGGTCCTCCGAGAGAGAGAAAGAAAGAGAGAAAGAGAGAATTAGAGAGAGCACACTTAAATTCACACAGGACACCAATAGGACAGGAGAAGTACTCCAGATATAACAAACTGACCCTAGCCCCCCGACACATAAACTACTGCAGCATAAATACTGGAGGCTGAGACAGGAGGGGTCAGGAGACACTGTGGCCCCATCCGAGGACACCCCCGGACAGGGCCAAACAGGAAGGATATAACCCCACCCACCTTGCCAAAGCACAGCCCCACACCACTAGAGGGATATCTTCAACCACCAACTTACCATCCTGAGACAAGGCTGAGTATAGCCCACAAAGATCTCCGCCACGGCACAACCCATGGGGGGGGGGCCAACCCAGCCCAGACAGGATGATCACATCAGTGACTCAACCCACTCAGGTGACGCACCCCTCCCAGGGACTGTATGAGGGAGCCTCAGTAAGCCAGTGACTCAGCCCCTGTAATAGGGTTAGAGGCAGAGAATCCCAGTGGAAAGAGGGGAACCGGCCAGGCAGAGACAGCAAGGGCGGTTCGTTGCTCCAGAGCCTTTCCGTTCACCTTCCCACTCCTGGGCCAGACTACACTCAATCATATGACCCATTGAAGAGATGAGTCTTCAGTAAAGACTTAAAGGTTGAGACCGAGTTTGCGTCTCTGGCATGGGTAGGCAGACCGTTCCATAAAAATGGAGCTCTATAGGAGAAAGCCCTGCCTCCAGCTGTTTGCTTAGAAATTCTAGGGACAATTAGGAGGCCTGCGTCTTGTGACCGTAGCGTACGTGTAGGTATGTACGGCAGGATCAAATCAGAGAGATAGGTAGGAGCAAGCCCATGTAATGCTTTGTAGGTTAGCAGTAAAACCTTGAAATCAGCCCTTGCTTTGACAGGAAGCCAGTGTAGGGAGGCTAGCACTGGGGTAATATGATCACATTTTTTGGTTCTAGTCAGGATTCTAGCAGCCGTATTTAGCACTAACTGAAATTTATTTAGTGCTTTATCCGGGTAGCCGGAAAGTAGAGCATTGCAGTAGTCTAACCTAGAAGTGTCAAAAGCATGGATTCATTTTTCTGCATCATTTTTGGACAGAAAGTTTCTGATTTTTGCAATGTTACGTAGATGGAAAAAAGCTGTCCTTGAAATGGTCTTGATATGTTCTTCAAAAGAGAGATCAGGGTCCAGAGTAACGCCGAGGTCCTTCACAGTTTTATTTGAGACGACTGTACAACCATTAAGATTAATTGTCAGATTCAACAGAAGATCTATTTGTTTCTTGGGACCTAGAACAAGCATCTCTGTTTTGTCCGAGTTTAAAAGTAGAAAGTTTGCAGCCATCCACTTCCTTATGTCTGAAACACATGCTTCTAGCATGGGCAATTTTGGGGATTCACCATGTTTCATTGAAATGTACAGCTGTGTGGCATCCGCATAGCAGTGAAAGTTAACATTATGTTTTTGAATGACATCCCCAAGAGGTAAAATATATAGTGAAAACAATAGTGGTCCTAAAACGGAACCTTGAGGAACACCGAAATTTACAGTTGATTTGTCAGAGGACAAACCATTCACAGAGACAAACTGATATCTTTCCGACAGATAAGATCTAAACCAGGCCATAACTTGTCCGTGTAGACCAATTTGGGTTTCCAATCTCTCCAAAAGAATGTGGTGATCGATGGTATCAAAAGCAGCACTAAGGTCTAGGAGCACGAGGACAGAAGCAGAGCCTCGGTCTGATGCCATTAAAAGGTAATTTACCACCTTCACAAGTGCAGTCTCAGTGCTATGATGGGGTCTAAAACCAGACTGAAGCATTTTGTATACATTATTTGTCTTCAGGAAGGCAGTGAGTTGCTGCGCAACAGCCTTTTCAAAGATTTTTGAGAGGAATGGAAGATTCGATGTAGGCCGATAGTTTTTCATATTTTCTGGGTCAAGGTTCGGCTTTTTCAAGAGAGGCTTTATTACTGCCACTTTTAGTGAGTTTGGTACACATCCGGTGGATAGAGAGCCGTTTATTATGTTCAACATAGGAGGGCCAAGCACAGGAAGCAGCTCTTTCAGTAGTTTAGTTGGAATAGGGTCCAGTATGCAGCTTGAAGGTTTAGAGGCCATGATTATTTTCACCTAAAAACTCTCAGACCATGAGAAACAAAATTCTCTGGTCTAATGAAACCAAGATTTAACTATTTGGCCTGAATGCCAAGCGTCATGTCTGGAGGAAATCTGGCACCATCCCTACAGTGAAGCATGGTGGTGGCAGCATCATTCTATGGGAATGTTTATCAGAGGCAGGGACTGAGAGTCTTGCCAAGATCGAGGCAAAGATGAAAGGAACAAAGTACAGAGAGATTCTTGATGAAAACTTGCTCCAGAGCACTCAGGACCTCCGACTGGGGCAAAGGTTCACCTTCCAACAGGACAATGACCCTAAACACACAGCCAAGACAACGCAGGAGTGGCTTCGGGACAAGTCTCTGAATGTCCTTGAGTGGCCCAGCCAGAGCCCGGACTTGAACCCAATCAAACATCTTTTGAGAGACTTGAAAATAACTTTGCAGCGATGCTCCCCATCCAACCTGACAGAGCTTGAGAGGATCTGCAGAGAAGAATGGGAGAAACTTCCCAAGTACAGGTGTGCCAAGCTTGTAGTGTCATATCCAAGAATAGTCCAGGTTTTTAATCGCTTCCAAAGGTGCTTCAACAAAGTACTGACTAAAGGGTCTAAATACTTATGTTTAAAAAAATGCCATTATGGGTTATTATGAGTAGGTTGACGAGGGAAAAAAACGTTTTAGTCAATTTTAGAATAACGCTGTAACGTAACAAAATGTGGAAAAAAGTCAAAGGGTCTGAATACCTTCCAAATACAATGTATGTCCACCTTCCTCTTGCATGCTATCCCTCCCCAAAACAATTTACGTTCAATTGTTTCAGGCCTATACCTGTAAGTGTGTGACAGCAGTCAGGGTGTGTCAATTGAGGAGTCAAATGGTTCCCACTAGATAACACAAACACAAAGTCAAAATGGGTAATAATCGTTAAAAAAAATATGGGGGGAAAAAATGTACCTTTTAATCCTGTAATTTAAGGATACGATTAGGCCTAAGGTTATCAGTATGTTTCAGGATAGGGTTAAGGTTAGGTTTAAAATCAGATTTTAAAACAAGACATTTTAGAAATAAGCAGGGTTTATGACTTTATGGCTGTGTTAACTACTGACGACCGATATATACAATATATATACAAAAGTAGGTGGAAACCCCTTCAAAAAAGTGGATTTGGCTATTTCAGCCACACCTGTCTTCGTATCACATCGAGCACACCGCCATGCAATCTCCATAGACAAACATTAGCAGTAGAATGGCCTTACTGAAGAGCTCAGTGACTTTCAACATGGCACCGTCATAGGATACCACCTTTCTAACAGGTCAGTTATTATAGTTTCTGCCCTGCTAGAGCTGCCCCTTTCAACTGTAAGTGCTGTTATTGTAGAGTGGAAACGTCTTGGAGCAACAATACTTTCACTTTTACTTGAGTCTTTTTCTATTATGTATCTTTACTTTTATTCAAGTATGATAGCTGAGTGCTTTCCACCACTGACTGTAAACATACGGAGGAGGAATGGTTGAGTGGGGTGTTTAGGGATAGAGGGTTTGTCTGAATATAAACAATTGTATTCTGGAGGCTATGAATGTAGCAATCACTTAACTCGATTGTTACAGAAAGGTTGAAATAAACCTACATTTTAAACCCATTTACTGTACATCGTTGACAATTTTGAAAACAAATTAGCTCAGCTAATTTAAATAAGTTAAACTTTCCATACATACAGGCCATTTGTTTTTCAAGAACATGGATGAATAAGAACCCACTGGGCACAGGCATCAGTTCAATGTTTAGTTTTGACTTACATTTGGTTGAGTTGTCAACTAATGTGAAATCAACAAAATATTTCACCATGTCATTGGATTTAGGTTAAGAGAGAGAGAGAGACTGTGCTTTGGAGGATGGCTAGAGGACCAGGTGCTGTGCTTGGGGCAACAAATCTGCATACACACACACACACACACACACACACACACACACACACAAAGTCACAGACACAGAGACATGCACAGACTTTTATTTGTTTTTATTTATCCTTAATTTAACTAGTCAAGTCAGTTAAGAACAAATTCTTATTTAAAATGACAGCCTACCCCGGCCAAACCCTAACCCGGACGATGCTGGGCCAATTGTGCGCCGCCCTATGGGACCCCCAATCACGGCCAGTTGTGAATCACAGCCTGGAATCGAACCAGGGTCTGTAGTGAAGCCAATAGCACTGAGATGCATTTCCTACAGTTTAGAAAAACCAGAGGATAAAACAATCTCAGATCGTTTTGCACAGACACACACAAACACTTCAGTTTCTGGCAAATCCTTGCTGTGTCTATCACCTCCACTCTTGCTGTGGGGTAATTTCAGCCACAAGTGATGCTGATAAATCTAATTTCCATAAGCTTCTATATTTTCTATGAATAATTTACACTTGAAGAATCCAAACCAGTGCCAGACATGAGATGTGGCCAGACATGAGAGGTGGTCTCTGAATCCATTACTGCCCATAAAAACAAGAACATGCATACCTCGCAATAGCATTTGATAGACAGATACAGTGGCAAGAAAAAGTATGTGAAGCCTTTGGAATTACCTGGATTTCTGCATAAATAGGTCATAAAAGTGACAACAACAGACAAACATAGTGTGCTTAAACTAACAACACACAAATTATTGTATTTTTCTTATCTATATTGAATACATCATTTAAACATTCACAGTGTAGGTTGGAAAAAGTTAATTGGAGTCAGGAGTCAGCTAACCTGGAGTCCAATCAATGAGACCAGATTGAAGATGTTGGTTAGAGCTGCCTTGCCCTATAAAAAAACACTCACAAAATGTGAATTTGCCATTCACAAGAAGTATTGCCTGATGTGAATCATGCCTCGAACAAAAGAGATCTCAGAAGACCTAAGATTAAGAATTGTTGACTTGCATAAAGCTGGAAAGGGTTACAAAAGTATCTCTAAAAGCCTTGATGTTCATCGGTTCACGGTAAGACAAATTGTCTATAAATGGTGAAAGTTCAGCACTGTTGCTACTCTCCCTAGGAATGTCCGTCCTGTGAAGATGACTTCAAGAGCACAGCGCAGAATGCTCAATGTGGTTAAGAAGAATCCTAGAGTGTCAGCTAAAGACTTGCAGAAATCTCTGGAACATGCTAACATCTCTGTTGGCGAGTCTACGATACGCAAAACACTAAACAAGAATGGTGTTCATGGGAGGACACCACTGCTGTCCAAAACAATCCTTGCTGCACGTTTGAAGTTAACTAAAGAGTACCTGATTGTTCCACAGCACTACTGCCAAAATATTCTGTGGACAGATGAAACTAAAGTTGAGGTGTTTGGAAGGAACACACAACACTATGTGTGGAGAAAAAAATGCACAGCCCACCAACATCAAAACCTCATCCCCACTGTAAAGTATGGTGAAGGAAGCATCATGGTTTGGAGCTGCTTTGCTGCCTCGGGGCCTGGACAGCTTGCTATCGTCGACAGAAAAGTGCATTCCCAAGTTTATCAAGACATTTTGCAGGAGAATATTAGGCTGTCTGTCAATTGAAACTCATTAGAAGTTGGGTGATGCAACATGACAACGACCCAAAACACAGAAGTAAATCAACAACGGAATGGCTTCAACAGAAGAAAATATGCCTTCTGGAGTGGCCCAGTCAGAGTCCTGACCTCAACCTGATTGAGATGCTGTGACATAGCCTCAAGAGAGCGGTTCACACCAGACATCCCAAGAATATTGCTGAACTGAAATAGTTTTGTAAAGACGAATGGTCCAAAATTCCTCCCGGCCGTTGCGCAGAAAACTACAGAAAATGTTTGGTTGAGGTTATTGCTGCTAAAGGAGGGTCAACCAGTTATTAAATCCAAGAGTTCACATACTTTCCCCACCCTGCAATGTGAATGTTTACACATTGTGTTCAATAAAGACATGAAAACGCATAATGTTTTGTGTATTGTTAGTTTAAGCAGACTGTTGGTCTACTGTTGTGACTTAGATGAAGATCAGATCAAATTTTATGACCAATTTATGCATAAATTCAGGTAATTCCAAAGGGTTCACATACTTTTTCTTGCCACTGTACATATACGTACTGTAACATGCTGTTAAAAAGCTGAACCTTCACTTCTAAATCAGGGGTTGGATCCGGTTCAGGGAATAAAACCGGAAAATAATAAACATTTTCAAGGAACAGAAACGGGACCGGTAATGAAAGTGATCCATATTCCATACAGAAAGTGATCCATATTCCATACAGAAAGTGTTCCATATTCCATACAGAAAGTGATCCATATTCCATACAGAAAGTGATCCATATTCCATTCAGAAAGTGATCCATATTCCATACAGAAAGTGATCCATATTCCATACAGAAAGTGATCCATATTCCATACAGAAAGTGATCCATATTCCATACAGAAAGTGATCCATATTCCATACAGAAAGTGATCCATATTCCATACAGAAAGTGATCCATACAGAACCGTTATTTTAAAAGCATGGGAACTGGTTATTAATGTTATTTTACATTCCAGGCTATTTCTTTCTAGTCCAACAAAAAAACTTGCCAGCATGTGTATGTGTTTAAGGTACCTGCCCCTCCCCCACTGCCCCACTGTACTGACGTTAGAAGCACGATTCAGAAGATTGGCTAGAGAAGAATGGATTCACTCTTTGAATGCTAATTAAGGATACTATAGGCCTAGTTATCATATTTCACATGACCATTTCAAAAAATGACCTGCCCTTTTTTCCCCCAATTTCGATCTTGTCTCATTGCTGCAACTCCCCAACGGGCTCGAAAGAGGCGAAGGTGGAGTCATGCATCCTCAAAAACATGACCCGTCTAACCACGCTCCTTAACACGCGCCAGCTTAACCCAGAAGCCAGCCGCACCAATTTCTCGGAGCAAACACTGTTCAACTGGCGACCGGGGTCACCCTGCAGGCACCTGGCCTGCCACAAGGAGTCGCTAGGGCACGAGGAGCCAAGTAAAGCCCCCTCGGTCAAACCCTCCCCTAACCTGGACAACGCTGGGCCAATTGTGTGCTGTCCTATGTGATTCCTGGCCACGGCCGGTTGTGGCACAGCTCGGGAATGAACCTGGGTCTGTAGTAACACCTCTAGCACAATGCAGTGCTTTAGACCACGGCGCCACACAAAATACACAACTTTTATTTTTTTATGATTAAGCTGTGAAAGGCCTCACCTATATAGTAAGGAAGCTAATTGAAACAGATGTGAGGGATCAGGGAGGAACACAGAGCCATCAGCTGCAGGGGCCCAGGGAGCAGGTTTGAGGAGGGCCAGGTCTGGATACATGATGGGACTCACATGTGAGCAGAGCTGGGCAAGTCAGGTGGTAAACTGCAATAAGAGCCAGGATGAAAATGTAATTAAAATAAACTCTTATGGAGGCTGATAAGACAAAAACGTCAAAAAGTATTAAATACATTTTCACTTCGTTTTTTAATGGCTTTTTAAGGCATTAGTGACATTTTATATTATTTTAAATTAGTCTCTGGTGAATCTAAACACAGCTACAAAGAGTCACATCCTGTTCTCTCTCTGACAAAGTCAACATTATTCCTGCAAGGTGTCGTCTTTGTTGATGCGAGCCACGGAGAGATCTCCCCTCCTCTGAGAGCATGATCCTGGCGGCATGAAATCAAATGTTGAGAATTGCAGACCCTATCAGAATGCTGAGGAGGTAAGGACCATGGTAACCAGACCACTGTGGTTTGCTGCCTGCCGCCATGGGGCATTGAAGAGTGCATGGCCCGAATGCAAATGCGCCTGCATCTCATTAGCTCTCCACAGGCATATGGAGGGAGGGAGAGCATGTGTTCTTAGGACATACAATACATGTTACAACAAACAAAACCTAGGTTGTCTTATCTAGCACGTATGTCCTTATATTTACACTGTACAGGTGAACATGCTCTGAACCCAGGAAGGGACTAAGGAGAGGGGCAAGGGCAGAAGGTGAGATGAGATCCCCATCTATGGCTGCCTAAGCCATCTCAAACCAACAGGCAGGGAGGAGAAAAGGAGCCTAGATGTGATCTTAACTCAATATGCTGATGTCCTCTTCTTTTCCACAATATAGCAAAAGCATGTATCAAATATGTTAATTATATTACATGGTTTGTTAACACGGTCAGCGTCTCTGACTCTGCATTCAGGTATGGTTATGTCCTATGTGGGTAGAGAATTTAAATATGAAATATTGTAAAACTGTTGACTGCATTTCGAAGCTTCTACATTTAAAAATTCCAGAGTTTGTTTACCACCTGAAATGACTGAGTCATTGCTTTGCAATACTAATGAAGTGAGGATATTGGAAATTGGAAGGTTAATGAGATTTTCACTAAGTGTCCGTCTAGCGGTTTGAACCAAGATTAAATTGACACACTATGATTAAAATTAATTGACCTGTGAAAAGGCTGTGCCCCTGAACAGTTAGGGATTGATGTGGGAAAAATAGAGATGGGAGGAGAATAAAGCAGAAACATGGCTGAAAACCTCCTCACCAACCAGCAAACAGGAGAGAGGTTGTAAGGGCCCCAAGGTCACAGGAGTGACCTCTACTGTAGATGCTCCCACGCAGGCATGGCACAACCCAATACAATATATTTGCCAACTGTAAATATGAGGAACAAACCAAGAGTGCGTGTAGGTCACTGACATTGCTTAGCTGACACTGCAGCAAAATAAAGCAAGCAAAATAGAAAGGAAGAATCCTCAAGTCCACCTCTTCAAGGGGACTCAAGACATTGAAGTACAAGTGAAAAGTTCCACGAAGGGACAAAAGTCTGCAGAGGATGCAGGCGGAAATTCACATCTCTCTCTTCCTCTGGAAATGCACATCTCTCTCTTCCTCTGGAAATGCACATCTCTCTCTTCCTCTGGAAATGCACATCTCTCTCTTCCTCTGGAAATGCACATCTCTCTCTTCTTCTGGAAATGCACACCTCTCTCTTCCTCTGGAAAAGCACCTCTCTCTTCCTCTGGAAATGCACATCTCTCTCTTCCTCTGGACATGCACATCTCTCTCTTCCTCTGGACATGCACATCTCTCTCTTCCTCTGGGCATGCACATCTCTCTCTTCCTCTGGACATGCACATCTCTCTCTTCCTCTGGAAATGCACATCTCTCTCTTCCTCTGGAAATGCACATCTCTCTCTTCCTCTGGACATGCACATCTCTCTCTTCTTCTGGACATGCACATCTCTCTCTTCCTCTGGACATGCACATCTCTCTCTTCTTCTGGAAATGCACATCTCTCTCTTCCTCTGGACATGCACATCTCTCTCTTCCTCTGGACATGCACATCTCTCTCTTCTTCTGGACATGAACATCTCTCTCTTCCTCTGGACATGCACATCTCTCTCTTCTTCTGGAAATGCACATCTCTCTCTTCCTCTGGACATGCACATCTCTCTCTTCTTCTGGAAATGCACATCTCTCTCTTCTTCTGGACATGCACATCTCTCTCTTCCTCTGGACATGCACATCTCTCTCTTCCTCTGGACATGCACATCTCTCTCTTCCTCTGGAAATGCACATCTCTCTTCTTCTGAAAATTCACATCTCGCTCTTCCTCTGAAAATGCACATCTCTCTCTTCCTCTGGAAATGCACATCTCTCTCTTCCTCTGGAAATGCACATCTCTCTCTTCCTCTGGACATGCACATCTCTCTCTTCCTCTGGACATGCACATCTCTCTCTTCCTCTGGAAATGCACATCTCTCTCTTCCTCTGGAAATGCACATCTCTCTCTTCTTCTGGAAATGCACACCTCTCTCTTCCTCTGGAAAAGCACCTCTCTCTTCCTCTGGAAATGCACATCTCTCTCTTCCTCTGGACATGCACATCTCTCTCTTCCTCTGGACATGCACATCTCTCTCTTCCTCTGGACATGCACATCTCTCTCTTCCTCTGGAAATGCACATCTCTCTCTTCCTCTGGAAATGCACATCTCTCTCTTCCTCTGGACATGCACATCTCTCTCTTCTTCTGGACATGCACATCTCTCTCTTCCTCTGGACATGCACATCTCTCTCTTCCTCTGGAAATGCACATCTCTCTCTTCCTCTGGAAATGCACATCTCTCTCTTCCTCTGGAAATGCACATCTCTCTCTTCCTCTGGACATGCACATCTCTCTCTTCCTCTGGAAATGCACATCTCTCTCTTCCTCTGGAAATGCACATCTCTCTCTTCCTCTGGACATGCACATCTCTCTCTTCCTCTGGAAATGCACATCTCTCTCTTCCTCTGGAAATGCACATCTCTCTTCCTCTGAAAATGCACATCTCTCTCTTCTTCTGTAACAAAACAAACTCAGTCAGAAAAATAATAATTATACTAGCAGTGCCATAAAGCTGTTTAAGGACTCTCAAATCAATGCTTCGAATAGGGCAAGATAATTCTTCACAGATATAACAAGAAACATGATAGTAGGTACTATAGGCCAATGAGCGGGACATTTTTTCCACCCAAGCTATAGTAGCTAAGTCTGAATGGATTGCATTTCAGCTTGAATTTCATGGTTGAAATGGCTTTACTGCAAATCGAGAATTGTCATGGTATGGTGGATGGTGAGGACTGACAAGAGGTCAATCTTTGTTTGAGCTCATTTACATATCTCTCTATCTCTGTCTTTATCTCTACTACAACATTTTAATTAATGTTTTATTAATTTAGTCAACCAGATCTGTCAAAGCAACATTTACACTGTGGACAACAAGTTGTAGCACCAAGCTACACAATATTATTCACAGCCAGGCTAGTATTATTTGTACGGTGCAACCTTTGCCACTCTGACTTGTTATTATGCAACTCACTTTTTTTCCTCAGTTGGTGGTGACATTGCATAAAGTGAAACGTAGCATGAAAATATAATTAATATGCAAATCAGTCATGAAAATGACTGCCGTTCGACTCACATTGTACCGTCTCTGTCATATACCATCTTGTGGTTTGGTTGAAATTCAAATCCCTAGTTGGTTTACTGGTGTGACTGTACGCCTCAGACAGATCTTCAAAGGGAATAAATAGTATTCACAATCAACAGGCTAGAGAAACCCATTGAGTTAAATTTTAAAAAGATGCATGAAAACCATGAAAATAAAAATCACGCATAACATCTCACCAGGCGCAAATTAGTTGAGTCAACATGGTTTCAATGTTATTCCTCAATTTCTGGATGTATCACATTGGGTCAAAGTTTTTAATGCATTTTTAAAAAGTATCAATATAAGTACAGTGTTCTAGTGTCCATTTCAAGGTATGTTTAATGCATGAAGCTCTACAAACAATATTTGACATAAAATGCTTGCTTAGACTCAGACAACCAGAGCATGGGTTGATGATGATCAGTTGTTGTCAATGTACTTTATTTACACCACAGGAGGTTGGTGGCACCTTAATTGGGGAGGACTGACTCATGGTAATGGCTGGAGCAGAATGAGTGGAATGGTAACAAATACATAATTTGATAACATTCCACTCGCCCCGTTTTGGCCATTAGTATGAGCTGTCCTCCCCTCAGCAGCAACCTGTGATTTACACAAAACAGTAACCTTTTTGTGGTGAGTCACTGGTCTCTTCAGTTCAGTGCGGCTCTAGCTCCATGCAGCACTCCAATGCAACAAGGCAAAAGGCTGGATTGTTGCTATAGTAACATCTGCACAGAATAAAATTCAGAAGGAGATACAGAGAGCATCTTTGTATGTTTATTTTCTTCTTCTGATTCTTGGTTGCCAAGTGTGAAATTATAACTATTCACTGGCAGTTTATGACCATACAGCAGGCAGAGAAAGGATCATTACTGTAAGTGACAAATTGGACTTATTTGTCCCACAGTCAAAATGTAAATGATTCAATCAAACTTGTTACTTTTGTAATGAACCCAACGCACAGATCAAAACACACAGATAAACTTACATGTTGACCACAATGATTGCCTTATATGCGCATTGCGATTATTTTTTTTACACATACATGTTATTCAATAATATAATCCAAACTGCTCGCGCACATCAACGAGCGTCTGTGTAGCCAGGCGCTAAAATAAAACTTGGTTCTATTTTTGACTCCTGACCCGCTGCAAGTCCCTCCTCTCCCTCCTCTCCCATCTCCTCTCCCATCTCATTGGTTTTTAGGAGCACATACCCACATGGGTGATTGAAAGATGGAGGTCCACACTCCAGTCCAGTTGGTGGTGATAATGCACCTTAAAGTTGCTTGCCAACTGCCATATAAAGTCCACAGAAGAAGAAGAGGAGAGATTTCTAGAAATAAACTTGGTTTACCTTTTTATCTGTTGATGAATTATCGGAGTAGAGGACCTTGTGCATTTCAGGTAAAATAACAACACAATGTTTATATCCCAGGACAAATTAGCTAGCAACAGCAAGCTAGCTAGCAAAATGGCCATGAATGTTAAACGTGTTTCGACCTGTCCCCAAATTATTATAGTTGGTTCAGAGTTCGTTTTGATATTTAAACCTGCACATCCTGATCTCGTCTGGTGTGGATGGACAAAATCAACATGCGGGTGATGGCGCATGCACGCTGGTGCCCAGTCTAGTCAGCATGTTACAGGGAAACCAGCCACGTAGCGTGTGCGAGCGTTGCAAAATAAATGTATGTGTACGTGTTATTCAATCATTTCGTCCACACTGCTCGCGCTCGTTGCGTCTGCATTGCCGAATGCTAAAATAGAACTTGCTTCTATTTGAGATGCTTAACGTGCTTCAAGTCCCGCCTCTCCCGTCTCCTTATTGGTTTTCACGAAGATACAAACCCACATGGGTGCTTGAAAGATGAAAGGGGGGAGATTAATCAAATATAAGTTTTTAAAAAACTAGGTTTCCCTTTTTTATCAGTGGATTAATCGTCAGAGTAGAGAAACACCTTATTTTGTAGGACTCCAGTTCAAAATTCTACAAAGAACCAGCTAGAACCAGCTAGAACCAGCTAAAAAGAGGACCATATGCATGTCAGGTAAAATAACAACTCGATGTTCATCTCCCAGGACAAACTGCTAGCAACAGCTATCTATGTTTTGTGTGTTTTGACCTGCCCCAAAATGTATATCATTGATTCATGATCGCGTCTGGTGGGGATAGACAAAATGATCATGTGCACGCAGACATGCACGCGTGGGGCCAGTTCGGTCATGGTGTTAGCTCTATCCAAATGGGTTGGATCTTTATTATCAATCATGTCTGAACACCCAATAAAGTTTTGCACTTACTGTGTGCCTACATGGAGGGTACTTATTGGTGTGGGTGGTGTGTTGAGTTAAATGACAGGGGATATCACAGGCCTTCCAGCTCAGTTCTCCAGCTTAACAGAGGTAATCATTTATCGCTGATGGATTCAGAGAATGACTCTGCTACTGACACTGTGATGAAATGATTTTCTACTTCAGCGCTTTTCAATTCACATTAAGAGAAATGTGCACTGCTTTAAAAATGCCAGAAGGTAAATCGTTCGTTATTAGTCCAAGTCTGGAGAGCTAGACTTCTTATCCCTACCTACATGGCTTCATATATGGGGCTTAAATGTGCTACTTTGTTCCTCTTACTTTATATTCAAATCATACAGAATACCATGACTAACTCAGGAAATGTACTACAGTATAAACAAACTGTATATCAGAGGAGGGAACCCCTTCCCAAGGAAGTATCTCTTCCATCCAGGTGACCTTTAAATTGGGTCAGTTGTACACTGAAGATGAGGTTGCTATGGTCACTAAATTGAATTACCCATTTGCTTTGTCCTCTCACTCTCTCTGCTGGTATTGTCCTTAGTTGTCACTGGCACAATACACATTCCAGCTCAAAACTTCAGCATTGATGAAATCACATTGCCCACTGCCAGAAACCATTTTTTGAATTAGCGCACTCACAGAGATGCCAAGGTACAGTTGGCTTCAAGGAGTAACTGTAGGCATTCAGTAGTGGTTCAGTAAGCCCTTTCAGAGAAGATGATTCGCAACACAACATGAGACAGAATTATCCCAGGCATTGATATTAGTGATGCAAACTGAACGTTTTTAAAAAATTGATTTCACCTTTATTTAACCAGGTAGGCTAGTTGAGAACAAGTTCTCATTTACAACTGCGACCTGGCCAAGATAAAGCATAGCAGTGTGAACAGACTGCAAGACAGAGTTACACATGGAGTAAACAATTAACAAGTCAATAACACAGTAGAAAAAAAAGAAAAAAAGAGTCTATATACATTGTGTGCAAAAGGCATGAGGAGGTAGGTGAATAATTACAATTTTAGCAGATTAACACTGGAGTGATAAATGATCAGATGGTCATGTGCAGGTAGAGATACTGGTGTGCAAAAGAGCAGAAAAGTAAATAAATAAAAACAGTATGGGAATGAGGTAGGTAAATTGGGTGGGCTATTTACCGATGGACTATGTACAGCTGCAGCGATCGGTTTGCAGATGTTTGAAGTTGGCGAGGGAGATAAAAGTCTCCAACTTCAACGATTTTTGCAATTCGTTCCAGTCACAGGCAGCAGAAAACTGGAAGGAAAGGCGGCCAAATGAGGTGTTGGCTTTAGGGATGATCAGTGAGATACACCTGCTGGAGCGCGTGCTACGGGTGGGTGTTGCCATCATGATCAGTGAACTGAGATAAGGCAGAGCTTTACCTAGCATGGAATTGTAGATGACCTGGAGCCAGTGGGTCTGGCGATGAATATGTAGCGAGGGCCAGCCGACTAGAGCATACAGGTCGCAGTGGTGGGTGGTATGAGGTGCTTTAGTAACAAAGCGGATGGCACTGTGATAAACTGCATCCAGTTTGCTGAGTAGAGAATTGGAAGCCATTTTGTAGATGACATCGCCGAAGTCGAGGATCGGTAGGATAGTCAGTTTTACTAGGGTAAGTTTGGCGGCGTGAGTGAAGGAGGCTTTTTTACGAAATAGAAAGACGATTCTAGATTTGATTTTGGATTGGAGATGTTTGATATGAGTCTGGAAGGAGAGTTTACATTCTAGCCAGACACCTAGGTACTTATAGATGTCCACATATTCTAGGTCGGAACCATCCAGGGTGGTGATGCTAGAGTCAGGCATGCGGGTGCAGGCAGCGAACGGTTGAAAAGCATGCATTTGGTTTTACTAGCGTTTAAGAGCAGTTGGAGGCCATGGAAGGAGTGTTGTATGGCGTTGAAGCTCGTTTGGAAGTTAGATAGCACAGTGTCCAAGGAAGGGCCGGAAGGATACAGAATGGTGTCGTCTGTGTAGAGGTGGATCAGGGAATCGCCTGCAGCAAGAGCAACATCATTGATATATACAGAGAAAAGAGTCGGCCCGAGAATTGAACCCTGTGGCACCCCCATAGAGACTGCCAGAGGACCGGACAACATGCCCTCCGATTTGACACACTGAACTCTGTCTGCAAAGTAGTTGGTGAACCAGGCAAGGCAGTCATTAGAAAATTAGAAAAACCGAGGTGACTGAGTCTGCCGATAAGAATATGGTGATTGACAGAGTCGAAAGCCTTGGCCAGGTCGATGAAGACGGCTGCACAGTACTGTCTTTTATCGATGGCGGTTATGATATCGTTTAGTACCTTGAGCGTGGCTGAGGTGCACCCGTGACCGGCTCGGAAACCAGATTGCACAGCGGAGAAGGTACGGTGGGATTCGAGATGGTCAGTGATCTGTTTGTTGACTTGGCTTTCGAAGACCTTATATAGGCAGGGCAGGATGGATATACAGTGGGGAGAACAAGTATTTGATACACTGCCGATTTTGCAGGTTTTCCTATTTACAAAGCATGTAGAGGTCTGTAATTGTTATCATAGGTACACTTCAACTGTGAGAGACTTAATCTAAAACAAAAATCCATAAAATCATATTGTATGAATTTTAAGTAATTCATTTGCATTTTATTGCAAATATAGCCCCGTGTTACCTAGCCTCAGTGCAGTGGGCAGCTGGGAGGAGGTGCTCTTGTTCTCCATGGACTTTACAGTGTTCCAGAACTTTTTGGAGTTAGAGCTACAGGATGCAAATTTCTGCTTGAAAAAGCTGGCCTTTGCTTTCCTGACTGACTGCATGTATTGGTTCCTGACTTCCCTGAACAGTTGCATATCACGGAGACTATTCGATGCTATTGCAGTCCGCCACAGGATGTTTTTGTGCTGGTCGAGGGAAGTCAAGTCTGGAGTGAACCAAGGGCTATATCTGTTCTTAGTTCTGCATTTTTTGAACGGAGCATGCTTATCTAAGATGGTGAGGAAGTTACTTTTAAAGAATGACCAGGCATCCTCAACTGACGGGATGAGGTCAATATCCTTCCAGGATACCCGGGCCAGGTCGATTAGAAAGGCCTGCTCGCAGAAGTGTTTTAGGGAGCGTTTGACAGTGATTAGGGGTGGTCGTTTGACTGCGGACCCGTAGCGGATACAGGCAATGAGGCAGTGATCGCTGAGATCCTGATTGAAGACAGCGGAGGTGTATTTGGAGGGCCAGTTGGTCAGGATAACGCCTGTGTACTGTGTACTGTCCTCACAATGTCAAAAGGATAACAGGGGAACTTTGAATTTCGACCAAACTCTCAAAGAAACAGCAGCACTCACTGTAAGAATTCAGTGCAATCCACAAAAAGAAATATAAACAACAGTGAGGGAAATCATAATGGCAGGGCATGAGCTGAGCTGAAAATCAGTTTAGTGGATTGGACCAGCAGCAGTCCCACATAAAGTTCCTATAAGAACACTACCCTCCTCTGCAGAGCTATCTGTTGGGTAGTGGTAGCCCCTCTGAGTGTGTACTCAGTGGCAGGTCTGCAGGAGGAGAGGGGAATGATGGGAACACAAGGCCCAGTGTAATTACCCACACTCTACTATGGGACATCTGTTACACTGATAAGCCCTCTGTTCATCTATCTCTCTTAAAAATCAGTTGGCCTTCAGAAAGTTGGCTTGAGGGCTTGGCATGGCCTGAACTGGCCCGGCCTGTGTGTGTGTGTGTGTGTGTGTGTGTGTGTGTGTGTGTGTGTGTGTGTGTGTGTGTGTGTGTGTGTGTGTGTGTGTGTGTGCGTGTGTGTGTCACGTGTGTGTGTATGTGTATGTGTGTGTGTGTGTGTGTGTGTGTGTGTGTGTGTGTGTGCGTGCGTGCGTGTGTCACAGATGTGGTAGTAATTCCACCCCCTGGAAAGCCCTGAGAAAGTCCTCAATCACACTGAGCACAAACCGGCCACTCATTCTCATTCCAGGTATCCCCTCTGTCTTTCTTTCTGTCTCCATTCAGTCTTTCCACAGTTAAGTACTATGAATGCTGATTTTAAATACTCTGAATGCAGCAACCCCTAGAGTTATCATATTGAAATTTGAAATACTGTATCTTCAGAGCTCACTGTATCTATGCATACATACAATTCCGTAATTAGGTGTTCAGAAAACAATATATCAAGCAAGATATAAACAATTTGGAAGGAATGCATGTCCCCTAAGAGATTTGACTGACAGAAAAACGTGTTGGATAAATAGACCTTGCTGCTGTGTCTTCTACCGTACTTCCCATTCTCTTTCCTGATGATACCAATTCGATTTTATCACACATACAAAAATGGACCCTACAAAAATGTATTCACTAGTTAATGAAGCCAACACGGGAATGGCCAGATTTGCTGAATGGTTCCAGATAAACAAATGATCTATAAATGTTAAGAAATTCTACTTTATTGTATTCCCTAGTAAGAATAGGAAATATTGTCCAAAAAAAAGTCAGAATCTCAATTGATGGGAATGAAATGGAACAAGTCACGTCCACTAGATTCCTCTGAGTTGTAATTGATGAAAAGTTATCCTGGATCATATTCAATTTGTCTGCAGCAATGTGATGAAATCTGTTGGTATTACCAGAAGGATTAGTGGTTTGGTTCATCAGACTTAATTTACCCATATCTCATTTACTGTAATATTGTCTGGGCCAGTACATATGCCTCCTGCCTACACAAATTACTCATCAGACAAAATACATTTGCAAGACTAGCCACCACCTCTAATTACCTGGCTCCATCTGCACGTTTGTTTAAGAAACTCAATATCTTGTCTATTTACGACATTCATGTAAGCCAATTATGCACTTTCATCTACAAATATTCATACCTCCCAGACAGTGTACATAAACTCTTCAATGGATTCTTCCAGGTTGAAATCCATCTATATAACACAAGACACTGGAATAACCTTCACCCTCCCCACAGCCGCACCTCACATAGTCAATTCTCTATCAGATACAGAGGTACCATACTCTGGAATTCTTATCTTCACATTGCCAAAACATCATCATCCCTCAATAACTTCAAGCGAAGACTGGGGGTCAGCCTGATGAACCAAACTACTCAGTAATCTCCTCCATATAGCCTAACTCTCACACACTCACATGCACACATACACACCAATGGAGACTAGTGGGAGGAGCTATAGGAGAACAGTCTCATTTTAATGGCTGGAATGGAATTCATGGAATTTTATCAAACATATAGAAACCACATGTTTGACTCTGTTCCATTCATCCATTCCAGCCATTACAATGAGCCCGTTCTCCTATAGCGACTCCCTCCAGCCTCCACTGATGCACACACACGTTTAAACTTATTTATTGTATTGTTTGTTTCTAGTGTGGTTTTTATATAAGCCCTTGGGCTTCCAACCACACCTGCACAGTGTTTATTTTGTATTATTTGTATCTGTATTGTCTTGTTTTCTTTGGTGCAAATAAATAAATAAAATAAGACTCAAGGTAAGGTAAATGAAAGTGCTTCATTGTGGATGTTTTTGGGCATTCTAAGCTCTGTAGCTAAATGTCAACTAACTTGAATACTTCGGTTAAAATCTCTGTCATAATCAATTGAATTTGAAATGTTGATGAAGACAAAAAAGTTCTCCAAAGTAGCTCAGGTTGAGAATCAATGAATCGAGGGATAGATGGATGGTCAGACTTCCAACGAGGCAATCAAGAGTCCATTCTTGTTACAACTATGGCAAAAAGTTACTTTGGTTCCACTTACTCTTGATTTGTTCTCTAAATGTGATAAATTGCAGTAGTGGGTGGAAGTAACATTCTAAACTTTATTTGATGAATTTTGTTTTGTTTCTCCCAAACTTTAAAACATAATGAAGTTATTCCAAGTTCTTTAATTTAATTACTTTCATTTTGTGGATGCTTTTAAGCTAGAACTATAGGATGCATTGATTTAAATCCCATAATAAGATTCTAAGCAGAAATAGGCAACCCACATCTCTCTCTCTTCCTATTCTCACTCTCTTCTCTCTCACACTTTCTTCTCCTCCTCTCAACCCCTCTACCTCTCCCTCTAACTCTCTCACTCTCTCTCACACACACGTCAGAGATACACACATACACGCACACACACACACACACACACACACGTCACGCACACAGACACACACCCCTGCTCTCTCTCTTTCTTTCAATAAATGCATTTACATAACGAAACTGAGTAACACCTTAAAGACAGCATAACAGATTCGAACATAAGCAATATTTCTTCATTTGAGGCAGATTACTATAGAAATCATGGCTTTCTCTTGTCCCTCTGCATCAGACATATGGTGAGCAATATGTTCGGAACATATTCGCAATAAAATCAGTCACGAATCACAATACATATCGTATCGGTACTTAAGTATCGTGATAATATCTTATCGTGAGGACCCTGACAATTCCCAGCCCTAGTTGCCAGGCAACAGCCTTATAAAACAGAGATCATGCGGTAATGCAACCTGGCACTCTGTGATTTAATCAGTGCACCCACTAACCCATAAATCATCATCAGCTGTGAATTATTGCACCTTAAGACAGCCCGTCTCTACACCTACCTGAGAGACTCTTAGACCTAAGCCCATTGGCTATGCATGAAGGCCACTGGTGTAGCTGCACACTCTCCGGGAAAAGTGTGAATCAAAAACAACACTGAATACTCAATGCGCTTGGACGTTATGTGGAGCACATTACTATAGCAGCCACATGTATCTCTCTACCCTGATCTGCTAATTCATCTATCTGACCACTTTTCCCTGTCTCTCCCCTGCCTCCTCTTTGTGTAACATCGATCATTCATGGCCTCCTGGTTCTTCAGGGTTTGGGGAGGCACAGGTGACTGTACACCTTATCTGAATCCCACAGCTGTGTCCCCATCGCTGGCTGGATCATCTGTCGAGGGGAATTTAGTTGGGGGTGTTTAAAATTAGATTTAGCATCTATCATTTCCCTGGGCTGAATGGGTTTATGTCAGCACTTGGCAGGGGCAATCCTTCACCGGGTGTCCGTCTGTCCTGGCTCAATAGCCCATCAGTCAAGCCTGCGAGAGCAGCAAGGTGACAGAAAGAGGGCCATCTGTGAGAGGAGGGGCATGGGAGATAAAATATCACTGCAGGACAAACCACAAATACACTGCGAAGTAAAACACAAAAAATGCCACTGGCCAAGCGAAGCGAATGTCAATGATATGAAAACATTCCTTTCGTAACTCTCAAGAGAATCCACAGGAAGGTTCCTGACATCTGTCTGTGGTCAATGGGAAACAGGGAGGGAGAGAGGGCATAGACAAAGGACTTTATTTGTCTATTCTACAAGGCTTCAGCCATCAGCCAAGAGATACAAGGTAAAGCTGGTCTTAACCTTGATGATCCCACGTGATAATTCTTCTTTTTAAAATGTCATGCCACCTCTCCTGGTCCAGTTAAAAGGCAGATCCCCTCGCTTCCTGTTCCTAAAGTCATCAAAATAATAATCTGTTTTGAATAGGTTGGTTTTGTAAGTCAGTATTAATTGACCATGCAACTGTGTATGATCACAGATAGTATAATATTAAAAACCATGACCTATTCCTGAAAGATACATGTATTGATACAGTAAGGTGGGGAAACTAGCAGAACACAGTATTTTCCATCTTTAGATGGCCAGCAGCATACCACCTTGCATCCCACTGCTGGCTTGCTTCTGAAGCTAAGCAGAGATGGTCCTGGTCAGACCTTAGATGGGAGGCCAGATGTTGCTGGAGGTGGTGTTGGAGGGCCAGTAAGAGGCACCCTTTCCTCTGGTCTAAAAAAATATCGCAATGCCCCAGGGCAGTGATTGGGGACATTGCCCTGTGTAGGGCAGCAGTCTTTCAGATGGGACATGAAATGGGTGTCCTGACTCTCTGTGGTCACTAAAGATCCCATGGCACATATTGTAAGAGTAGGGATGTTAACCCTTCCCAATCTGACATTCATATCATCATGGTTACCTAATCATCCCTATCTTAAAATTGGCTCATTCATCCCCTGTAACTATTCCTTCTGTTTCTGTAAATGAGAATGTGTTCCCAGTCAACTTACCTGGTAAAATAAAGGATAAATAAAAAGATGGTCATACTATCAACAAACTATTTGTTGATAAGCAACTGATTATATGTTGATAAGCAACTGCTTAGAATAAGGGTTAGGGCCTCCCTAGTGGCGCAAAGGTCTAAGGCACTGCATTTCAGTGATAGAGGTGTTACTGCAGACCCGGGATCATTACTGGGCTGTGCCACAACCGGCCGTGACCGGGAGTCCCATAGGATAGCACACTATTGGCCCATCGTCGTCCGTGTTAGGGGAGAGTTTGGCTGGTGGGCCGGTCCCCTCCTGTACTACCTGTTCACTCATGACTGCACGACCAGGCACAACTCCAACACCATCATTAAATTTGCCGATGACACAACAGTGGTAGGCCCGATCACCGAAAAAGACGAGACAGCCATAGGGAGGAGTTCAGAGACCTGGCCATGTGGTGACAGGACAACAACCTATCCCTCAACGTGATCAAGACAAAGGAGATGATTGTGGACTACAGGAAAAAGAGAACCGAGCACGCCCCCATTCTCATCGACGGGGCTGTAGTGGAGCAGGTTGAGAGCTTCAAGTTCCTTGGTGTCCACATCACCAACAAACTAACATGGTCCAAGCACACCAAGGCAGTCATGAAGGGGGCATGACAAAACCTATCCCCCCTCAGGAGACTGAAAAGATATGGCATGGGTCCTCAGATCATCAAAAGGTTCTACAGCTGCACCATCGAGAGCATCCTGACTGTGTTGCATCACTGCCTGGTATGGCAACTGCTCGGCCTCCAACTGCAAGGCACTACAGAGGGTACTGCGAACGGCCTAGTACATCACTGGGGCCAAGCTTCCTGCCATCCATGACCTCTATACCAGGCTGAGTCAGAGGAAGACCCTAATAATTGTCAAAGACTCCAGACACCCTAGTCATAGACTGTTCTCTCTGCTACCGCACGCCAAGCTGTACAGGAGCGCCAAGTCTAGGTCCAATAGGCTTTTAAACAGCTTCTACCCTCAAGGGATAAGACTCCTGAACATCTAGTCAAATGGCTACCCAGACTATTTGCATCCCTCCCCCCTCTTTACACCACTGCTACTCTCTGTTGTCATCTATGCATAGTCACTTTAATAATAATAACTCTACCTACATGTACATTATACCTCAAATAACCAGTGCCCCCTCACATTGACTCAGTCTCGGTACCCCCCTGTATATAGTCTCGCTATTGTTATTTCACTGCTGCTTTTTAATTACTTGTTACTTTTATCTCTTATTCTTATTTGTATTTTTTGAAACTGCGTTGTTGGTTAGGGGCTCGTAAGTAAGCATTTCACTGTAAGGTCTATTCGGCGCATGTGTATTCGGCGCATGTTGTATTCGGCACATGTTGTACTTGGCGCATGTGACTTAATAAAATTTGATTTGATAGACAAGAGAAGACTAGAGTGTATTTGAACAGTGAAACTACAGCAGTATATAGATGTCTGACTGTATGTCAAAGCTGAGAAATTGATTACACAGAAGAGAGTTGTGAGAGGTAATTAGTAATCTAGCATCAGATCTCTTCAAAATATCCTTACGGAAAAGGTTGTTGTGGTTTTTGGTCCATCACAAAAACATTTTTAATATCAATAGATGTGATGAACATTTTTTTTTTACAAGGATGTATGTATTGCAATTACATCAGCACATTACTCATACATTGATTCACTTGTGCATGTAACTAATCTATCCTTCAACAAACTATGTAACCAACATTAAGGTCCCTCTGCAGTGGATAGGGAGGACATCTCTCCATAATATGCTCTGTAGTTGCATATTCTTGCATTACAATCTCTCGCCCTGTGTGTGTGTGTGTGTGTGTGTGTGTGTGTGCGTCTCCTACACAAAGCATCTGTGAGCTAGGTTGCTCCATCCGTTGCTATGGAACAAGCATAATATCAGCCTCTTTTAGCCTCAAGGAGTTTATTGACCTTGGGAGATGTGGCTCCCCCTGCCAGGTTGTTGACATGGATCTCAACATACAGAATGAGTTCATGGGCTTCAGTAGACATTTTCAACCTCTCCCTGACCCAGTCTGTAATTGTAACGGCAGATTTCCTCCTCTTCGTCTGAAGAGGAGTACGGATCGGACCAAGATGCGGCGTGGTAAGTGTTCATGACGAATTTTAATAAGAAAAGCCGGAACACTATGAAATACAAAACAATAAACGATAACATGAAATAAACCAAACCCAAACAGTCCCATGTGGCACAAACACTGACACAGGAAACAAACACCCACAAACCAACAGTGAAACCCAGGCTATCCAAGTATGATTCTCAATCAGAGAAAACTAACGACATCTGCCTCTGATTGAGAACCATACTAGGTCGAAACAGAAACCCAAACATAGAAACACAAAACATAGACTGCCCACCCCAACTCACCCCTGACCATACTAAATAAAGACAAAACAAAGGAAAATAAAAGGTCAGAACATGACAGTAATACCTACATCCCTCAAACTCAACTCTGGACCTCAAAGCCAGCTGAGACTGGTGTCCCAGTCTAGACCTGGGACACCATGTAGGTGTAATTCATTATCAGGTAGAACAGAAAATCAGCAAGCTCCGGACGTTGTAGTGTAAGAGTTGAATTCTTCTGACCAACATGTTTCAAGCAGACCACCATAGTCCCTGTTCCAAAGAACACGAAGGTAACCTGTCTAAATGACTGTAGCACTCACATCTGTAGCCACAAAATGCTTTGAAAGGCTGGTCATGGCTAACATCAACACCATCATCCCAAGCACCCTGGACCCACTCCAATTCGCATTTTGCCCCAACAGATCCACAGATGACACAATCTCTATTGCACTCCACACTGCCTTCTCCCACCTGGACAAGAGGAGCACCTATGTGAGAATGCTGTTCCTGACGGGCCGCCCCCAGGTGGTAAGGGTAGGTAACAACACATCTGCCACGCTGACCCTCAACACAGGGGCCCCTCAGGGGTGTGTGCTTAGTCCCCTCCTGTACTCCCTCTTCTCCCACAACTACAACGCCATCATCAAGTTTGCTGAAGACGTGATGTTGGTAGGCCTGATCACAGACGAAGATGAGAGAGCCTATAGAGAGGAAGTCAGAGACCTGGCAGTGTGGTGGCAGGACAAAAACCTCTCCCTCAACGTCAACAAGACAAAGTAGCTGATTGTGGACTTCAGGAAACAGAGTTCCGAGCACGCCCCCATCCACATTGACGGGGTTGTAGTGGAGTGGGTCGAGAGCTTTAAGTTCCTACGTGTCCACATTACTAACGAATTAACATGGTTCACACACACAACACAGTCATGAATAAGGTATGAAAACCCTTCTTGCCTTCCCCTCGGGAGGCTAAAAACATTGGGCATGGGCCCTCAGATCCTCAAAAAGTAATACAGCTGCACCATTGAGAGCGTCTTGAGTGGCTGCATCACCGCTTGGTATGGAAACTGCTTGACATTCAGCCGCAAAGTGCTACAGAGGGTAGTACGTACAGCCCAGCACATCACTGGGGCCGTGCCCCCTGCCATCCAGGATCTCTCTAACAGGCGGTGTCAGAGGAAGCTCCTAAATATTGTCAAAGACTCCAGTCACCCAAGTCACAGACTTTTCTTTCTGCTACCGCATAGCAAGTGGTACGGATGCAGTCTGGAACCAACAAGACCCTGAACAGCTTCAACCCCCGAGCCATAAGACTCCTAAATAGTTAAATAGTTAACCAAATAGCTACCCGGACTACCTGCATTGACCCTTTTTTGCACTAACTCTTCTGTCTCATCACATACGCTGCTGCTACTGTTTCTTTTTATCTATCCTGTTGCCTAGTCACTTTTTACCTATATGTACATTTCTACCTTAACCCTAAGTATATAGCCAAGTTATCGTTACTCATTGTGTATTTATTTTTTAGTCATTATTTCTTTCTATATTTTTCTCTCTGCATTGTTGGGAAGGGGCCGTAAGTAAGCATATCAGTGTCAGTCTACACCTGTTTAAGAAGCATGTGACAAAGAACTAGTAATTTGATTATTTTTTGTTTGAATCACATGTGAGAATATATACTGTAGATGCAGAGGTTAGCGCTTCAAAATGATATTCACACTATTAATGAGTTCATATGTACATGTACAGGTTCTGGACTAAAACGTTGCCAATAGATCTGATTAATGCGTTTAATGGCTAATTGCAGCTAATAAGTAGTCATTAGATCTTAGTCATCTACCATCAGAGAGTCTGAACATTAATCACCACGGTCAATAGAATTTGTGTCTTCTTTCCCCCATGTTTTACTTCATCTATGATAGCATCAAGTCACCTTTGTGATAACCTATTCTGAGCACACTTAGGAGAAGAACACAGGGATACATCTGTTATTCTGTCAGTACAGTGTCCTGAATGTGTCACACTCAAACTCCCCACATACAGTAGTGCAACAAGGTGACTGTTCGCTGACCGCTCGCTCATTACCATGGTGAAACTTACATGAAAGGCTGACATACATACCAGATGACTGACATGATGACTGACAGATGCCTGACAAATGTCTGACAAACATACCAAGGTTTAATTTTGTGACATTTTTTATTTGACACACAATGTGCGCGCGCGCACACACACACACACACACACACACACACACACACACACACACGCGCACACACGCGCACTATCCATCTTAATATATTTCTGACAAGCAGTGTACCTTTGGATCCATGTCAACAAGCAGAGGCGGCAAACAAGGACCTTATATTCTACAACAAAGTCAGGGATGATTGATGACCTCAGCATGTGACCAAGAAATCCAACAAGCCATCCATCTACATCTACATATTCCAAATTCCTAAGTTGCCAGACATGCTTCACTTCCCCTTTAATATATGTGGTTCATCATACATTTGATTGAAACAGTTCAGTGGTTAGAGTGGACAGTATGTTGATTGAAACTGTCAAAGCACTATAGTGATATTACACAATCTGAAAAACGTGCATGATCATGCGGTTTTAAGCTGATTTCTTTCAGTAACAGTTACTACTTCTCTCAGCTGATGTTTAAAAGCCAGATGTGTACACAGCTAGAATAGTTTTCACTGTGATATACTACCTGCAGTTTGAGCTTGTACTGCTTGGGGATGTGCAAGTGATGATGATATTTTATGTCTATTGATTTCAGAAGAGAGATTTATAGAAAGCATAATGTCTATTGATAGGAATAGATTGGCAGCCAGGGTTATGGGCGGGGCTGGTCCCACTTTCGCTCCAGTAAAAAATAACTAACTACCCTAGAGGGCCTAAATCAATGTCTCATTCGTTCTCCTTCAGGTATTACTCTGCTGAAAACGAATAAGAATGTAAATACGAAGAGGGCAGAAAGCACTCCATACAGTACTTTGACTTGTGTTTTGATTGCAATCTGTCAATTTAGAAATAAATGAAATTCGTAAAAATCGACGGGACACACTCTTTTTATGGTACTTGGATACAAAGTCATTTTCATTGCAGGTTAGGGGAGCATTTCCCTAACCTACTACAGAAAGAGTTCCCCAAAAATCTACAGCCAAAGCAACAGCAACTTGATGGATGTCCATCCAAAACTACTTCACACAACAATACACTAATTGTGACAATCCACCAAATTACTGGGGTGTTGCAACACAGCAGGGACTACAAAAGAGGTCTAAAGTCGATATCCTTGGCCGCAAAAAAATTGAATGAGCATAATAATAAATCCTCATCAGTCTTTCTCTTTAAGCCAACCTAACGTACCATGGGTAAAATAAACGCCTCAGCAGGGTTCCAGCCATTCAACCCTAGAACATGCCTCTTTTTGCGCTACAATGCCCACAAGCCTTGCAAGACACGTCTGAAGGTAACCCAGTGCCGGGCAAAAATGAATGGAATTAAATAGGGCATTTCCATGTTAAAGGTATACCGGTTATTCCACTGAGCTTTCTTATATCGCTCAAATACTTATTTTTGATAATTGTTTTTACTAAATGTTTTGCCATGTATGAATGTGTTATTCAATGTGTTTCTATGGGTTAATAGCAGTATGGCCAAATTCAATGGGGTCCTACAATTCCAAATCAAATAGCTAATGGTCCATGGTATGACCATGTTAAAACAATTCCACATGTTAGCTAAGTAGAACTTTGTTGAAGCACCTTTAGAAGTGATTATAGCCTCGAATCTTATTGAGTATGGCGCAACAAGCTTGGCACACCGGTATTTTTGGAGTTTCTCCCATTCTTCTCTGCAGATTTTCTCAAGCTCTGTCAGGTTGGATGGGGAGCATCGCTGCACAGCTATTTTCAAGTCTCTCCAAAGATGTTCGATCAGGATCAGGTCCGGGCTCTGGCTGGGCCACTCAAGGACATTCAGAGATTTGTCCCAAAACCACACTTGCGTTGTCTTGAGTGTATGCCTTGGGTTATTGTCCTATTGGAAGGTAAACCTTCGCTCCCAGTCTGAGGTCCTGAGCGCTCTGGAGCAGGTTTTCATCAAGGATCTCTCCGTACTTTGCTGCATTCATCTTTCCCTTGATCCTGACTGGTCTCCCAGTCCCTGCCGCTGAAAAATATCCCCACAGCATGATGCTGCCACCACCATGCTTCACCCCAGGGATGGGGGTGGCAGCATCATGCTATGGAGATATTATTGGCCAGGTGATGAGCGGTGCCTGGTTTCCTCCAGACGTGACTCTAGGCATTCAGTCCAAATAGTTCAATCTTGGTTTCATCAGACCAGAGAATCTTGATTCTCATGGTCTGAGAGTCTTTTAGGTGTCTTTTGGCAAACTCCAAGCGGGCTGTCATGTGCCTTTTACTGAGGAGTGGCTTCTGTCTAGTCACTCTACCATAAATGCCTGATTGGTGGAGTGCTGCAGAGATGGTTGTCCTTCTGGAAGGTTATCCCATCTCCACAGAGGAACTCTGGAGCTCTGTCAGAGTGACCATTGGGTTCTTGGTCACCTCCCTGGGCGTCCAGCTCTAGGAAGAGTCTTGGTGGTTACAAACTTCTTCCATTTAAGAATGATGGATGCCACTGTGTTCTTGGGGACCTCCAATGTGGCAGACATTTTTTGGTATCCTTCCCCAGATCCGTGCCTCGACACATCCTGTCTCAGAGCTCTATGGACAATTCCTTCGACTTCATGGCTTGATTTTTGCTCTGTGGGACCTTATGTAGACAATTGTGTGCCTTTCTAAATCATATCCAATCAATTGAATTTATCACATGTGGACTCCAATCAAGTTGTGGAACTATCTCAAGGAAGATCAATGGGAACAGGATGCACTTGAGCTCAATTTTGAGTCTCATAGCAAAGGGTCTGAATAGTTATGTAAATAAGGTATTTCTGTTCTGAAAACCTGTTTTTGCTTTGTCATTATAGGGTATTGTGGGTAGATTGATGAGGAAAACAATTTATTTTAGATTAAGGCTGTAACATAACAAATGTGGAAAAAGTAAAGGAGGTCCGAATGCACTATATGTTGAGGGAAGAGTTAATTGAGAGCTGCACATGTTTTATTTAATGTATGATTTTATGTCCTGCTTTGTATGTACTGTATAGTGAGTTTTCAAGGCTTAGAAAGAGTTCCTCCCAGACCAAGGCATCCAGCTCCATGTGCCTTTTGGTAACTGGATGGGGCTCAGGGACAAGTCCAAGCACATGCTGTGGTCTGTACCTTATGACGCTATCTCTCATCATCCCCAAAAAGCGGTTGGGGCCAATGCGACTCAAGGTTTTCACAAGAGCACCACTCTCTGCATGAACACATTGCCCGATGCCAGGGTAAACGTCCTGATTATGTTCCACCACTCACCACTTTCCGATCAATGCTTCACTTAGATCTTCAATAGGCTGGAAGGCGCTGTGAGATGTGTTGGATTTTCCATTTTTGTCTGACTCTGATTTTTCAACCAGAGTCACGGTCTGTGGGCTGAAACAGCTGCAGTGATGTGGAAAGGACCAGAAGCAACTGAGTATCGCCCAAGTTATCACTCCTGGACTGTGGGTGATGATCTGGAAACACAGGAAATTCTAAAAGTTATGCAGTTCAAAATATGTAATGACAGCATAGCCTAGTGATACAGAGTGTAGTGATAATATGTTCGTATAACAAATGTGAGATTTGACATAAAATAACCCACAACTTTAACTGATGTAGCTTCATAGTCCCTTTTCCTTGTTATTGCTCTAATGTTGTCATGACGTTCATATAATCTAGTGATTTTCCCTTCTGCGGCTGTGCTAATTCTGTTACATTGCTTTATCTGGAGCATTGAAGACTTGTTGGGCTGTTTTTATTTGCTCTCATTGCTTTTGTTGAAAATCCAAATTCTCTGTTTGCGGCTTTGACCAGGCCATACTTTCTCAGGATGTTGCTTCTGAGCATTTTTGAAGACACTTGTTTGTCCTTGACACTGCACATTTTTTGATACTGGCATTTTGAAACTATAAAATCCTTCTCAAGTTTTTTGAAGTTCCCTTCATTTGCTGTTTTGTCTTGGTCTTTGGGGAAGCTTGTCTCTCCATTTACTTCATCAGTCAATCATACCTTTTTTGTATTTCTCAGTTTTCCACAAAGCAAGTTTGACATTTGTCATGAAAAGATCTCTGTTTGTTTTTGAGCAACCTCTTCCAACCTTTTTCCTTCCAGCAGGTATTCGACTACTCATTCCTGTTGCAGACGATGAGGAAGGGGTATCAGGGCGTGCATCAGTGTCAGGTAAGTTAGGGGCAGGTATGTGGGCCTCATGTTCTGGCTGCAAGTTATCTGGTGACTGAGGTGGTGTGTTGCTTGATAGGTAGGTGTCCATTGCATCTGTTCTCTTTAAAGTCTGTCTTCTATTCCGTTGCATTTCCGCTACCTTCTCTTGCTTCTTTGTTCTCGCTTTGTAAGCTCAGAGATAGATTTCTGTCACAGATGTCGTCTGGAGATAGAGAGGAGGACCAAGATGCGGCGTGGTAAGTGTTCGTCATTTTAATTGAAAAAAACTGAACATTACAAAACAACAAAATGACAACCGTGAAGCTAATAAACAATAGTGCTGACACAAACACTACACATAGACACACAACATAGAATGCCCACTCAGCTCACGTCCTGACCAACATTAAAACAAGGAAAACACAAAAGAACTATGGTCAGAACGTGACAATTTCACTTCTCCCTTTTCTTTTTTCTTCCAGTATATCTCCCTGTCTTTTTGCAGATGTTCCTGGTATCATATAGGATATGTTTTTATTTTATTTCTATATGTCTGTGATCTCTGTGCTATTTTATGTGGCATCTTCTAAAAACAAAGAAAAATACTAATAGTTTTTTGTAACATGTTCTGGATGAAATGAACTTAAAACATTAAATAAGCCTAAAGTTAAAAAAAAAGTTACAACTAATAAGATAATGGATTTTTGTCATTTCTACCACGTTCTGTCATTTCCACAACAGTTGAGTTTGTGATGGGAATGACGCTTCTACAGTTTTTGGAGAAAAATGACAGGCTCCTTAACATTCTTTGGCTAGTATTACAGCTAGCATATAGTTTACACTAATTACATAAAATATACAACATTTTTCCACAAATTAAATGAATTATAGCCTGTTTGGAAATTACTGACAATAAAAATATTCTCTACTACGAGCAATATTTACTTATATTTTTCTTTAACTTCTGAACATCACATCTAGAACAACTGTCTGCAGCAGCCATGTGCTTCAGTGTCACAATACGTTTCCATGGTAACTAAATTAACATTCTCTTGAAAAAAATATATATTAATGAGGAATATGTCCTCAGTGGTTGAAATGACACCACTAACAAAGGACAGGTATATCTTGTGTAAAAAACCATGTAAAGGGCATACTCACAATAAATATTGATATGGATTTTATTTTAATTGACTCTTTCTCTAGTAGATAACCTTATAGAATGTGTAATTTTTAATGCTTTCTCATATAAAAATATAGTAGTATCTCAAAAGTCTGGGTAAGGGACAGGAGTGTAACAGTGAAATTTAGGTATAAAATGCATCTGAAAAGTAGAAAAAATCCTTGATAGAGAGATGTTAAAAAAGTCTGGTGGGATTGTAGTGTGAACTTAACATATAAAGAATCTAAAACAATGTTTTACTCAGAGGACATAGAAGTGCCTGCAGTTGCAGAATCACACACCTACAGTGCCTCCATAAAGTATTAACACCCCCTGTGACTGCCTGCATTTAAAATGGATTCAATTTAGTTTTTTTTTGGAGGGGTGTTGCAGTGAGATTTGTAGGCAAACAGCTTCTAGTAAAGATGAGGTCAAGTGTATTGCCTGAGTTGGAGAGGACTAGGAAAGAGTGGCAAGGAGTCAAAAGAGGCAAGGAGGGGACAGAAAATGTAGATTTTGTTTTGCGAGTGCAGATGTCAGGAGGTTGAAGTTAATCAATACAATGAGAAGTGAGTCATCTTCAGGAAATGAGCTTATTTTTTAAAACCAGTGTCAAGCTCATTGAGGAACTCTCTAAGGGTACCTGATGGGCGCCAGATGGAATTCAAATGTGAAGATGGACAGGTGAGTGAGGGAGAAAATATAAAATCTCCACTTAGGTGAAATGAGTAGCCACCACCGTGACAACCAGATGCTCTCGGACTATGAGAAAACAGGTAGTCAGATGAAGAGAGAGCAGCTGGAGTAGCAGTGTTCTCTGGGGTGATCCATGTCTCTGTCAGGGCCAAAAAGTCTAAGAACCGAAGGGCAGTATAGATAGGCTGCGATGAACTCTGTGTTCTTGACCACTGATCAGCAGTTCCAAATGTTTCTGGAGACCAGGAATTCCACATGGGTTGTGTGCGGAGGGTATACTAAATTAGAAGGGTTGCAGGCAAGAGGTGGGGAGACCCTACAGGGGAAGGAGCGAACAGGTATAGAAAACACACACATAGTTGATAAAGCTACAATGAGCAAAATTAAGTCATCTGAAAATAACTAGGTAAGATACTCAAGTGAGAGAGTGGTGTGGAGCCTTCCTCTCTTTCCTTCCTCGAATAACTCCGCAGAGCAACTTGGCAGAACCGTCTTTGTTTTGTTGATGAGATTTCCTGCTCTAAGGGGAATTTATATAGAACATTTCAACTATCCTTCAGGCAGCTAGCTGGAATGAAGAAAAACTCCAAACTCTGTGTTAATTGTTTTTTAAAACCAGTTAAATTAGACTAAATGTAATCGAAAATGTTACCTGCGTAATCCACAAAAGTAATTATTTATCATAAGAGGGCCATAAACAATAACTATTAATGCTGCATACTCCAAGAAATGTTAAAATCTCACCTTTCTGGTGAAAATAGTTCTAACTTGCTGATGTGTAGTCTGAGGACACAAACTCAAGTACACAGATGATACAAATCTAAAATATTTTATACGATGTATTTCTTTTTCAACAAAACTGTATGAATAAAGCTTGAAATTACTTATACCTGTATA